>NC_073410.1:15567040-15602040 GCF_028641065.1 Leucoraja erinaceus | reverse complement strand
GTGTGTGTGTGTGTGTGTGTGTGTGTGTGTGTGTGTGTGTGTGTGTGTGTGTGTGTGTGTGTGTGTGTGTGTGTGTGTGTGTGTGTGTGTGTGTGTGTGTGTGTGTGTGTGTGTGTGTGTGTGTGTGCAGTTGCAACCTTTCTATGCTGCCTCTATACAGTTAAGGTGGAGCCAGTGAGAATTTGATTTAAAACCACCGCTGGTGAATAATAACATTGATGCGATGGTTCGGTCTTTTCAGACAATGGCTGTTTTAAATCAGACAAGAGATGTTGATAAGGTAGACACAAAATGCTGGAGTAACAGCATGTCAGGCAGCATCCCTGGAGAAGACGGGAAGTTTTGGGTTTGGACCCTTCTTCAGTCTGCCCCAAAACAGTGAATTTCTTTTATGGAATGCAAGTTCAATAACAACCCATTCGGCACAATTATATGAAGGATATGTGTGTAATATAGCAGACCACACTGAGTCCGTACACAAGAGTAACCACGTTCTGGATTTCAGTTTGTACCCTTCCAGTCTGAAATTCCCCCAAATGTTGGAGGTAGTCTATTGATGGACGGCAGGAGGGAGGATTTGGAATTCTCAACAATTGCGAATTGTGAAGCTGGAGGTGGGAATTAGGTAGAGTGGGAAGGAGAGGGGATAAATAGGTTTTCCAGATGGGGTTATGGGGAGAGGAGAGGAGGGGGGGGGGGGGGGGGGGGGCTTGGAATTGGGGGGGGGGGGGGAGCTTAGGGACCAAAATGGGAGTTCCCTAAAAGTTCCCTAAAAATGCAGAGTTCAATGTTCATCCCGTAAGCTGTCCAAGCGGAACACGTGTTTGAGGTTCAGACTCTCTAACACACGTTGAAGGCCAAGATGGACAAGTTCTTGAGTGGAATTGGTGTCAAAGGTTTGGGACGAAGGCAGGAAGATGGGATTAGGTAGCAGGGATCAGCCATGATTGAATGGCAGAATTGACTTGAAGGGCCGAATGGCCTTATTCTATTCCTGTGACTTGAGAACTTGTGAACAAAAAGTGCTGCCCTGTCAGAATATATTAAAACAAAGCTATAAATTGTCGCTCAGAGGGGAGTGAAGGAGCCCAGAGCACCATGCAACAAACTGCAAGATAAATTGTTTAGTGCCTTGCTTACTAATTCCCCTGAAAACAAAAATGTGCTCCTGTCAGTTGGTGGAACTTTGCTGTGTACAATGCTTTCTGTGTTTCTGCAAGATCAGTCGTTCCCCGCCATTTTGTTTTTTAAAGGTACAGTCCTCAGCCACCGAGTCCATGCCGACCTTCGATCACCCATTCACATCAGTTCTATGCTATCCCACTTTATCCACTCCCCACACACGAGGGACAATTTACAGAGGACAATCGCTTTACAAGCCCGCACGTCGCTGGGATGTGGGAGGAAACCCATGTGGTCACAGAGAGAACGTGCAAACTCCACACAGACAGCAATACCTAAGAGATGCAGCAAGGAAACAGGCTCTTCAGCCCACCAAGCCCACGTCGACCTTCGATCACCCACTCACACTTGTTCTGTGTTACAGCACTTTCACATCCACTCCCTACACACAGAGGACAATCGGTCTACAAGACCGCACGTCTTTGGGATGTGGGAGGAGACTGGAAAACACCTGGAGGAAACCCAGGCGGGCACAGGGAGAATGTGCAAACTTCACACAGACAGCACCCGAGGTCAGGATCGAACCTGGGTCTCTGGGGCTGGGAGGCAGCAGCTCCACCAACACCTCATTGGTTGTATAAGTAAACAAGTCAGAGCCTTTTTTCCCTGGATCCAAAATGTCTAGAGGGTAGAGGGCAGAGCTTTAAGGTGAGAGGGGCAAAGCCTAAAGGAGGTGTGTGGGGCAAGAGTTTCCACTGAGTGAGGTGTACAGGGAATGTACTGCCAGGGGTGGTGATGGAGGAAGATTCAATAGTGTTGTTCGTGAAGCTTTTAGATAGGCACATGGTTATGCTGGCATTGGTGGGTAGGCAGAGATGAGTTTAGCTTGGCACCATGTTCAGCACAGGCATTACTGGCCACAGTGCAATGATCCTGTACTGTACGGTTCTACCTTCTATGTTAAAAGCAAGTGGAAATCCAAGATACCTCGGATCTATCCAACACGCTGGGGCCACTTCACAGAACCCAATCAACCTGCAAACCTGCACTCTGTTGGGAGTGTGGGAGGAAACCGGAGCACCTGGAGAAAACCCACGTGGTCACCAGTTACCCAGTGAGCTGGCGCTGGGTGGCGGGAGCTCCCGGTTGTGGGAGGGGAGAGAGCGAGCGGCAGGAAGATGGTGTGTGTCTTGGGGCCAGGTTCTCTGCGGCTCCCCAGCCCCGGATTCCCGCCCCCCCCCCCCTCCCCCCCCACATCGCGTTTCCCCCCCCCCCCCCCCCCTTGGGTGCCCCCCTCCCCGCTCCCCCCCTCCCCCCCACTGAGTTACAGGAGGCAATCGGCAATAACACATACCATCCTCCCGTGGTCCATTATCGCGAGGGATTACTGTACTAATCTCAATGAACAATAGCTGGTGCATTCGTTAATCTAGATTTTATCCTTGCCTCCAAGAGGGCCGGTACTGTGTCTCAGTGAGTATCAATTATGCTGCGAGAAATCAGTTCGGTTGAACCTCATCAGGTCTAGGAGCAGAATTAGGCCATTCGGCCCATCAAGTCTACTCCCCCATTCAATCATGGCTGATCTATCTTTCCTTCTCAACCCCATTCTCCTGCCTTCACCCCATAACCCCTGACACCCATACTAATCAAGAATCTATCAATCTCCACCTTAACAATATCCATTGACGGCCTCCACAGCCTTCTGTGGCAAAGAATTCCACAGATTCACTGCCCTCTGACTAAAGAAGTTCCTCCTCATCTCCTTCCTAATGGAAAGTCCTGTCATTCTGAGGCTGTGGCCTCTAGTCATAGACTCTCCCACCAATGGAAGCATTCTCTCCACATTCAATCTATCCAGGCCTTTCACTATTCGATATAATTCAATGATGTCCTGCCTCTCATCCTTCTAAACTCCAGCGAGTACAGACCCAGTGCCTTTAAACGCTCATCATAGGTCATCCTACTCATTCCTGGGATCATTCTCCCAATCCTCCTCTGGACCCTGTCCAACGCCTGAACATCCTCAGATACGGGGCCCTAAACCATTCGTAATATTCCAAACGCAATCTGCCCAATGCCTTATAGAGCCTCAGCATTACATCCCTGTTTTTATATTCTAGTCCTCCCGAAATAAATGCTAGCCTTGCATTTGCCTTCCCTACTGCTGATCTAGATTGTATCCTTGCCTCTCATAGAGCAGGTCCTATGGGTCAGTGCATCCATTATGCTGGAGGAACTCAGCTGGTGGGATTCCTGTACATTCTGCTGGATGGCTGGGCTGTTTATAGCTGGTGTGTGCTTGGTCCTGCATCTCACCCTGTTTCTATCTCTGGGATTAACCTCTCTCTATGCGGCACAGTGGCGCAACGGTAGAGCTACTGCCTCACAGCGCCAGAGACCCAGGTTCGATCCCGACTACGGGTGCTTAAGAAGGAACTGCAGATGCTGGAAAATCGAAGGGACACAAAAATGCTGGAGAAACTCAGCGGGTGCAGCAGTATCTATGGAGCGAAGGAAATTGGCAACGTTTCGGGCCGAAACCCTCCTTCAGACTGAAGAACCTCCGACTACGGGTGCTGTGTGTACAGAATTTGCATGTTCTCCCCGTGACTTGCGTGGGTTTTCTCCGAGATCTTCGATGTCCTCCCACACTCCAAAGACGTGTGGGTTTGTAGGTTAGTTGGCTTGGTGCAATTGTAACAATTGTCCCTAGTGTGAGTAGGATAGTGTTAAGGTGCGGGGATCGCTGGTCGGTGCGGACTCGGTGGGCCGAAGGGCCTGTTTCCGCTCTGCATCTCTAAACTAAACCATTCTTGCACCCAGTGCCTCTGGCAGTTTCTCATTGGCCACGGCGTGTCCTTCTGTAGCGTCTATTTATATCCGGGTCCAGGGATTTGACTTCTTTTTAATCACGGACTGCGATAGTGCTGAATGCGCTGCAGTTAACACAGGAGTTTAATCCCCGTCACACATAAATAGGAGACCTCTGTGGAGAAAATACTGAACCGAACAGGAATTGATCTGCGGAGAATCTGTTCCAGAAATGCACCAGACGGTGACAACATGTAACCTGAGAGACACAACCTGAACTGACTGCCCCAAGGTGGCTGGGAATAAACAGAGGAATCGGCACCATTATCTGACACATCCAGGTACCCACACCGTTCCCCAGTGTCCTCGTCATGACCAATTTAACTGCGCCTCTCCACTGCAATAATATTCACGTCAAATCCCCCCTCGTGTGTGCTTGCAGCTCACTTCATTCTCCAGCCTCCACTTCCGCTTTCAAGGACACAGGGACGGCATGGTGGCGCAGCGGGTAGAGCTGCTGCCTTACAGCGCCAGAGACCCAGGTTCGATCCTGGCCTCGGGTGCTGTCGGTATGAAGTTTGTACGTTCTCCCCATGTCCATAGTGTGTAGGACAGTGCTAATGTACGGGGTGACTGCTGCTCATCGTGGACTAAATGGGCCGAAGGGCCTGTTTCCATGCTGTACCTCTAAAGTCTAAAGTCCTGTACATCCTTGAGAATTATATTACTTGAATTATTATCTCCTCCAACCTTTCCTTCCAGTGTGTCGTGTCCAGCTGTGGACCAGCTTCTGAGCCACATTTTGCTTAGTTTAGAGATACAGTGCAGAAACAGGCCCTTTGGCCTACAACATCAGCGCCGACCAGCGATCCCCGCACATTAACACTCCCCTACACACACCGGGGACAATTTACAATTATACCAAGCCAATTAACCTACAAACCTGCACGTCTTTGGAGTGTGGGAGGAAACCGGAGCACCCGGAGAAAACCCACACAGGTCACAGGGAGAACGTACAAACTCCGTACAGACCTGGGGCTCTGGTGCCACCGTGCCACCCTATCTGGAGGTCACATGTGGCTGTGGGTAGTGCGATTGGTGGGCTGTGCTCCTGTAAGGATTTCACTGTTCCAGTTTAGGACATAGGACACATGATAGCAAAATACTTGACCGTTCATTCTTGAAAATAGATCTTTTTCTATCTGCTCTCCCCTGCATTCCCTCTCAGAATTAGTGCAGCCACGTTTGTGCAGCAGTAGAGTGGCTGCCTTACAGAGACCCTGGTTCGATCCCGACTACGGGTGCTGCCCGTACGGAGTTTGTACGTTCTCCCCGTAACCCGGGTTTTCTCCGAGATCTTCGGTTTCCTCCCACACGCCAAAGACGACCAGGTATGTAGTTTATTTGGCTTGGGTTTGGGTACTTGGTATTAAGTGTAAATTATCCCTAGTTTGTTTTGGCTTGTGTTAATGTGCGGGGATCGCTGGTCGGTGCAGACCCGGTTGGCCAAAGGGCCTGTTTCTGCACTGTATCTCTCAACTAAACTAAACTAAACTAAACTAAATTAGTGCATCACAGAGGAGGTGGCCTGCAGTGAATTGATGATGCTATGGAACTGTACCGAATGGTCTCGGGGTGTGTTTATTTTGATTGCTGTGACACTCAGGCCTGTACAGTTTCACATCAGTCAATCAGCATTAACCACGGCGCACAGACCAGGCAACTAGTTGCACGCTAGCCGCAGAAGCCACTTATTACAATCGCTCCAAACTCTCAAATCCCCACTCCTACAACCAACATTTCTTTTATTTTCACTATGATTCTCCCACCTCCAGATACAGGGACAGTTTCTTCCCAGCTGTTATCAGGCAACTGAACCATCCTGCCACAACTAGAGAGCAGTGCTGAACTACTATCTACCTCACTGGTGACCCTCGGACTATCGTTGATCGGACTTTACCTTGCACTAAACGTTATTCCCTTATCATGTATCTGTACACTGTAAATGGCTCGATTGTAATCGTGTATTGTCTTTCCGCCGACTGGTTAGCACGCAACAAAAGCTTTTCGCTGTACCTCGGTACACGTGACAATAAACTAAACTGAAACTGAACTGAACTTTTAAGATCAAACAAGCAACTTCTGGGGCTGGGCAAATCACAACAGATTCAACATGAGAGGGGTCCTGACCTCCCCACAGGGGTCTGAGCTGTTGCATTACTTGAAGGCTCTGAATGTTTACCTAGTTATTTGTTTGGCCAAACAGAGGGGAAACAGCTTTCCAATATTAAAGCACGTCTTCACTGGCTCGAGTGGCCAATTGGAGAAGCTCCATTTCATGCTTTCACCGCGCAGACGTATTTCTAAGGGGCCATAAATCTCCAGGTGCCTGAGTGAGTGAGAATAGTTCCTGTCCTTGTAAACCCTGGTCCCAAACGGCTTGCCTAGTTTACTGCCAGACCTACATATGACAGAGAAGCCAGCAGCAAGCACAAGACACACAAACGCTCTATAAAAAAAAAACACTTCCTGAATCGTATCTGCAGGGTATCTGTACACACGGCAAATACATTTGTGCAGCAAATCATCTTCTGTTGGGGGGGAATAAATCAGGAAAATGGTGAGCAGTGGTCTTCAGCAGTGCTTCTGATGTCTTTCTCTCTCATAGGGTCATAGAGTTATAGAGCGATACAGTGTGGAAACAGGCACTTCAGCCCAACGTTCACATGTCCCTGCTACACTAGTCCCACAAGCCCACGTTTGTTCCATGTCCCTCCAAAGCTGCCCTATCCAAAAAACTGGAATAGTCCCAGCCTCAACTACCTCCTCTGGCAGCTCGTTCCACACACCTACAGCCCATTGTGTGGAAAAAGTTACCCCTCAGGTTCCTATTGAATAAGTTACCCCTCAGATGCCTGTAATACACCAAAAGCCAACTCTTGCGTCTTCATCGGACGTGGTCGCCGTGGGTACCAGAGGTCGGTCACCGTGGGAACAAAGAGGGACCCAACGTGGGGTGGGGGTGGGGAGGGGGGATACCGAGAGATGGAAGAGGGACGTGACGAGGGGAGGTGGTACTGAGAACATTGTAACGCAGTTGACTTTTGCATACCTTGTGTTTGATGTGTAAAACAAATAATTTCTCTGTGACTTCTCACATGAGATAATAAAGTATCTTTCCTAGAATCTGTATTAATAGAATCTCTAAATAGCAAGATGCACGCTAATAATATCTCCCCACATTCACAGTATGTGTAGGAAGGAACTGCAGTTGCTGGTTTAAACCGAAGATAGACACATGAAGCTGGACACAAGGCAACGGGACAGGCAGCATCTCTGGAGAGAAGGAATGGGTGACTTCAAGTCGAGACCCTTCTTCAGGCCACATTTATTATACCACCAATACATTTCCGATACAATTCCTTTACATTATCTGTGACAACATTTCTTATAATACCTCATTTTTGAACTGACTATTTTTAAATTCTCACATTGCAAATTGACAGATATTTATATATTTTTTCCCTGTTAATTAGGATAAATGCAAATTACCTTCAGTTCACCAGCAGATGCACACCTTTTTTTTTCATTTTAGTTTTCCTAATTGTCAGTTGGTTGAATTGTCGACAAGGAGAAAGTGAATTTATTCATTTAACAAATTCATTTATCACAGTTTTGCGAAATTATCTTTTTCACATCCAGCTTATATCAGAACAATTAAACATATGGAACCTGCCATTCTCTGTGATCTATCTTATACCACAGCTACTGTTCCTCCAATCCACATATTACATGGTTTAGTTTAATGTAGTTTAGTTTAGAGATACAGCGCGGAAACAGGCCCTTTAGCCCACCGGGTCTGCGCCGACCAGCGATCCCCGCACACTAACACTTTCCTACACACACCGGGGACAATTCATATTTATACCAAGCCGATTAGCCGACAAGCCTCGTCTTTGGAGTGTGGGAGGAAATCTAAGATTTCGGATTAAACCCACGCAGGTCACGGGGAGAACGTACAAACTCTGTACAGACAAGCACCCATAGTCAGGATCGAACCTGGCTCTCTGGCTCTGTAAGGCAGCAACTCTACCGCACTCAAAGGGGTTACCTCCATGTTGAAACATCAATTGTTGCCAGCTATGTCCAGCGTCTTGATCTTCAAATCCCTTTTGGGAACAGATCTTCAAAGATTCAGAACTGTCTTGAGTGAAGGGATTTCTCTTCAGTTCAATCCCAAGAGGCCAAGACTACACCAGTCAATGAGATGGAGGTGAAGCACGTCATCCTGCTGACAACAGGAAGTCTACTCTCAAGCAAACACCATCAGTTTGCCCAAAGAACAAGAAGTTATTTAAAAGGAATAACAAAAACCTCGGCACATTGGCCTTCATCAGTCAAAGTATTGAGTATAGAAGTTGGGAGGTCATGTTGCAGTTGTATAAGATGTTGATGAGGCCGCATTTAGAGTATTGTGTTCAGTTTTAGGCACCTTACTGTAGGAATTATGTTGCCAAGTTGGATAGGGTGCAGAGAGGATTTATGACAATGTTGCCAGGGCTCAAGGCCCTGAGCTATAGGGAAAGATTGAGCAGGCTAGGACTCTATTCCTTGGAGCGCAGCAAGGTGAGGGGTGATCTTATAGATTTGTACAAAATCTTGATAAATCAGCCAGATGCACAGTGTGTTTGCAACAGAGTAGGGGAATCAAGAGCCAGAGGACATGGGTTAAAGGTGAGGGGAGAAAGATTTAATAGGAACCTGAGTGGTTACTCTTTGTACACAAAGGCTGGTGGGTGTATGGAATGAAGAGGTAGTTGGGGCAAGTACTAACGCAATGTTTATGAAACAGTTAGACAGGTACATGGATGGGACAGGTTTCGAGGGATATGGACCAAACACAGGCAGGTGATACAAGCGTAGGTGGGACAAGTTGGTCCGAAGTGTCAATTTAAACGCTGTGTGACTAGGACTCTGTGACTCCAAAAAACTTCAGTCACTTCTCCCAATAAAAGCTAAGTGACTTCTTCAGAGCAAATGCAGGTGGCACAATGGTGTAAGGGTGGCACAGTGATGCAGCTGTTGGAGCCGCTGGCTCACAGCGCAAGGGAGCCAGGTTCGATCCTGACCTCGGGTGCTGTCTGTCTAGAGTTTGTACATTCTCTTCCTGTGACCATGTGGGTTTCTTCCACTGCCAAATCCAAAAGATGTGTGGGTTTGTAGGTTATTTGGCCCTTGTAACTTGCCCTTTGTGTATAGGGAGTGGATGAGAAAGTGGGATAACATGGGACTAGTGTGAGTAGGTGATCGATGGTTGGTGTGGACTCCATGGTGTGGACTCCATGCTGCATCTCTAAATTAAACTAAACTGAACTGAACTAAACTAAACTAAACTAAACTAAACTAAACTAAACTAAACTAAACTAAACTAAACTAAACTAAACTAAACTAAACTAAATTAAACTAAACTAAACTAAACTAAACTGATCTGAACTGAACGGGACTGAACTGCCAAAAATAATCACATCCAAATCAAATGGATCAAATCCATCTCAGTGGCACAGTCAACAACGACTCATTGATGGGGAAGATACACTGTCATTTCCATCCTGATTCACAAATGTGTTGTCGCTAAATGTAGCTATATCCCGAGGCAGCACACATTGCCTTTAGGGTCTACGGCCAGAAGTGGCAATGTCTCACCATCCACCCTTGTAGAAAAATTACTTAATTCCAACATTTTGAGGCCAGTCTGACCCAGATCTTCATAAGCGATAGGAGCATAATTAGGCCATTTGGCCCATCAAGTCTACTCTGCCATTCAATCATGGCTGATTTATCTCTCCCTCCCAACCCCATTCTCCTGCCTTCTCCCCATAACCCCTGACACCCGCACTAATCAAGAATCTGTCTATCTCTGCCTTAAAAATATCCATTGACTTGGCCTCCACAGCCGTCAGTGGCATAGAATTCCACTTTTTCTGACCTTCCAGAGGAAAGAACAAAGTAAAAACGAGAGAGGTTGGAAATCGGAACTAATGACAAACCACTGGAGATGCTCAGCAGGTTAGGCTGAACCTATTTCTCTTTCACACACGCGCGTTGTGTCCTGCTGAGTATTTCAAGCATTTTTCTTTTTATCTCTTCATCAGAAATGATTCGCCCCAGGAATCAATTTGGTGAATCTATGAGTCATAAAGTTATACCATATAGAAATAGGCCTCTCGGCCCAATTGGTCCGTGCCGACCAAGATGCACTTGAGCTATTCCCCTTTGTCTGCAGCCAGCCAGATGCCTGTTAACCTTTCTTATTCATGTACCTGTCCAAATGTCTTTTGAATGTTGTAATTGTACCTGCCTTTACCACTTCTCCAACCTTAAAGCTGGCTTTAGTTAGAAAATTACGGCCTAATAACGGCGAAGAAACGAATAAAATTTTGGAAAAAGCCAACAGTTCCCACAGTGAAGATGTGGATTACTGACATGTCCGAGACACTACACTGAGAAAACATTGGGCTTGTCTTGGCTGAAAAAGCAGATCAATTTCTCAAGACATGGTTGCCTTTCACTGAATTTCTGCAATGGCATGGGGGGGGGGAGGGAGGTAATATCTCCATCTTCTCTTTTGTTATTTATTTTCGTTCCTCTTGCACTTCTTTGGAGTTTAGGGATCTTTTTCTTGCTTTCTCTTATTTTCCTTCTCTTTCATTCTCTTCTTTTTTCTCTCTTTTTTTCCTTTTTTTAATTTTTAATTTTGGTTTCAATGTTATAAATGAAGCCGTACAATAATTGTATAACTGTTAAGTCGATTGCCCTATCCCTGTACAATTGCTTTGAAATAAATTCCCCCCAAAAAAAAGAAAAAAAAAGAAAATAAGGCACAGAGTGCTGGAGTAATGCAGCGGGCATCTCTTTGTGTTGGGACCTTTCTTCAGACTGATTGCGTGGGGGAGGTGGGAGGGGGGGGGGGGGGGGGGGGGGGGGGAGGAAAGCTGGAAGATAGGAATAGCAGAACAAAGAACTACAGATGCTGGTTTATACTGAAGATAGACACAAAGTGCTGGAGTACCTTTGACGAAGAGTTCCCATCCGAAAAATCGCCCATCCATGTTCTCCAGAGATACCGCCTGACCCATTGAGTTACTCCAGCATTTTGTGTCCATTTTCGGTTTAAACCCGCATCTGCAGTTCCTTCCTACACATTGGGCCCGATCCTAACTACGGGCTTCCTTTGAGCATTGTGAAAGCCTCTATCCCTGCTTAGATATCACTTTGTTACGTGGTACAGCAGCCTTTTTGTGGCATCTTGCCAAATGTCTCCCATTAACCTTCAAACTATCCAGAAGTTGTGTCCACAAAAATCTCTTGTGGGATTGCCTCATATTTCTCAACTACACATTATCTCATTATATTATGATCCTCTGTGTGCAGTATTATCCATTATACTTTATTACTTTTATGTATTATATCATCTATTAATAATGTGTATTTATTTATTTATTTATTTATTTGTGGGTTACAACAATTTTCCAACAACAGCTGTTGAGGCCTGAAGAAGGTTCTTGACCCAGGACGTCACCCGTTCCTTCTCTCCAGAGATGCTGCCTGTACCGCTGGGACACTCCAGCATTTTGTGTCTATCTTTGGTTTAAACCATCATCAGCAGTTCCTTCCTGCAGATGTTGAGTTTAGTTTAGTTTAGTTTAGAGATACAGCACGGAATCAGGGCCTTCGGCCCACCAAGTCTACACCAACCAGTGATCCCTGCACATTAACACTGAGGACAATTTTTACATTTTTTTCATTTACACCAAGACAATTAACCTAGAAACATAGAAATTAGGCGCCATTCGGGCCTCCGAGCCAGCACTGCCATTCAATATGGTCATGGCTGATCATCCAAAGTCAGCACCTGAATGTTTTTGCAGTGGGAGGAAGCCAAAATTCTCAGAGAAAACCCAAGTAGCCACGGGGAGAACATACAAACTCACACAGACGGCACCCGTAGACGGGATCAAACCCGGGTCTCTGGCATTGTAAGCGCTATAATGACCCTGTCCCATGGTACGAGTTCATTCCAAGAGCTCTCCTGAGTTTAAAAAAAATCAAACTCGTGGTAAGCACGGAGAATGAACGTAGCGGGTACGTCGGAGCTCAGGGACGTCTCTTAGCGGCTCGTAACGCCAACGGCAGGTACTCGGGAAGACTCACTAATGGCGGGTAAGCTCGGGAAGACTCGTGAAGATTTTTCAACATGTTGAAAAATGTCCATGAGAGCCCCGAGTACCGACGAGTGGCCATTATCGTAAATCTCCGAGTTCGAATCAGGGCAAACTCGGGAGAGCTCTTGGAATGAACTCGTACCGTGGGACAGGGCCATAAGGCAGCGACTCTCCCGCTGTGCCACCGTGCCGCCCTTAATTCCCTTGTTTCATCTTCCTGCTTTCTTGACTCACAGAATTAGATTACCCTTCTAACAACATCGGAGACCATTCCACATTACCGGACATTTTGGAAGATAATCGATCGACTATCATGGTGGCCCTATCTTTTAGAACTCTATTTCGGAGGATTTCTGGTGCAGAAAATTTGTTGGCCATTTGCGCATTTAATTTCTCCAGGTTTTGCTCTTTTCTAAGAGTAATTATTTTAAATCCTTCACTGTCATGAGACCATTGATTCCCATAACTTCAATACAATTATTCTGTCGTCAACGTTGAAGTCGGACCGAAATAATTTTAATTTAATAGCACTGCCATTTATTTAATCTCCAATCTAATTTTCTTGCCATTATTTCTAAAGGATCTCTCTTCATTCATACGATTGTCCAAGTTTAGTTGAGTTTAGTTTAGTTTAGTTTTGTGTAGTTTAGATGACCTTAACTTAGCTTAGCTCAGTTTAACTTGGTTTAGTTTAGTTTAGAGATACACCAGGAAAGAGCCCACTATGACCATCGATCACCCGTTCACACTAGTTCTATGTGATCCCACTTTCTCATCTGCTCCAAACACATGAGGGGCAATTTCATTAATCTTAAGAGGTGAATTAACCTACAAACCCACGTGTCTTTGAGGTGTGAAAGGAACGTGCAAACTCCACACAGACAGCTCCCAAGGTCAGGATCAAACCTGGGCCTCTAGCGCAGTGGGGCAGATTATTACAACTATTTTTTGTACACAATACTATTCACGTTGCTATCTTTTCTTTCAAATATGTTTTTGTTCTTGTTTGGGGATTTAATATAATTCTCCCCAGATCTCCAGGTTTGCTATCATTCTTGGAAGTGATCTCAAGGGGCTGTTCCACTTGGGCGACCTAATTGGCGAGTTTAGATGAGTTTGAAAAAATGACACGTTGAAGACCTCCTTCGACTATGTTGAAGACTAGCTACGACTAGCTACGACTAACTTCGGGAAAATTGGACACCGAATAGTGGAGAGAGAAGCCGACCTCCTTCGATCTTCTTCGACCTCCCTTCGACTATGATGAAGACTATCTACGACTACCTTCGACTACCCTCATTTACCCACGACTAACATGCCGACCTACTACGACTAAACCTACGAGTAAAAAAAGTATCGATTTTTTCTATTGCGACCTTTTTTTCTCACGGGCATTTTTTAACATATTGAAAAAAACGTTCCTTCTCTCCATAGATGCTGCCTCACCCGCTGAGTTTCTCCAGCATTTTTTGTCTACGATACCTGCGATTTTTTTCAGCATCTGCAGTTCTTTCTTAAACACTGGGTATTTACTCTATCTATTACCCTCATGATCTTATACACCTCTATAAGATCACCGCTCATCCTCCTGCGCTCCATGGAATAAAGTCCGAGCCTGCTTAACCTCTCCCGATAGCTCAGGCACCCAAGTCTTGGCAACACCCTTGTAAATCTGTGGCCTTAGCCATACATTCCCTGCAATAGGAGGTCGTTCTGCAGTTGCAAAGGGCCCAGGTGAGACCACACCTGGAGTATTGTGTGCAGTTTTGGTCTCCTAATTTGAAGGACATTCTTCTTGCTATTGAGGGAGTGCAGCGTAGGTTCACCAGGTTAATTCCTAGGATGGCAGGACTGACATACGATGAAAGAATGGATTGACTGGGCTTATATTCACTGAAATTTAGAAAGATGAGAGGGGATCTTAGAGAAACATATAACATTCTTAAGGGATTGGACAGGTTAGATGCAGAAAAAATATACCGATGTTGGGGGAGTCCAGAATCAGGGGACACAATTAAGAATAAGGGGTAGACCATTGATAACAAAGGGCATGTCATTGAGATGAGGAAAAAACAGTTGTGAATCTGTGGAATTCTCTGCCACAGAAGGCAGTGGAGGCCAATTCACTGGATGTATTCAAGAGAGAGTTAGATATAGCTCTTAGGGCTAACGGAATCAAGGGATATTGGGAGAAAGCAAGAACGAGGTACTGATTTTGGATGATCACATTGAATGGTGGTGCAGGCTCGAAGGGCCGAATGGCCTACTCCTGCACCTATTTTCTATGTTTCTATGTTTCTAAATGGGACTAGCTTTGATGAGGCATCTTGGTTGGCATGGATGAGATGGGCCGAAGGGCCTGTATTCATGCTATATACCATAATGACTGAAAAGGGAGATGCATTGACCCAGAAACTAATTGACATTATTGTAGAAAACAGAATTCATCAAAATTACTTTATTTCTAGTGCACTGGTTTCTTGAATATTTTTATATTTAACTGTCAAGCTTGAGGGAATTGCAATTTTTAAGAAAATATTTGCAGAAACAATGGTAAGAAATTGTTGGCTATGATTGAAGAAACAATATTATACGATTCTTTATATAGGCACGACATGCTGGAGTTACTCAACGGGCCAGGCAGCATCCCCGGAGAAAATAGACAGGTGAGGTTTTGGGTCATCTCAACTATCCATGTTCTCCAGAGATGCTGCCTGACCCGCTGAGTTACTCCAGCATTTTACCCCTCACTGTCCATCTTCAAATCCAGTGTTAAAACGCATTTGTACTCCCTGGCTTTTGACCATGCCTGAGGCTTTGCTTCTGTTTGTGGTGTTTTTGATGTTCCTTTATTTTACATGTCTTTTCCTACGATTTCTTTTGATTGTTATTTTTGGTGTGTATTAACTTTTTTGTCAATGATTAGTGATGTACAGCACTTTGTTGCAGCTATGTTTGTTTTTAAAGTGCTCTATAAATAAAATTATTATTATTATTATTATTTTGGGTCTACCTGTGGTATAAAACCAGCATCTGTAGTTTATTATGTTATATGATTGTTCCATCTTCCCCAACCATAGTCACAATGTCAATACCAGTCCACGAGGGAATAAATCAGCTTGGTGTGGGATAAGCTGAAGGATGGTGTGGACATGATGGGATGAGAGGCCTGTCCGCATGTCGTGCCTCTATGAAACAGCTCCATCAATCATATGCAGTCATATGCTGAGCGAATGGAGCAGCTGGGCTTGTACACTCTGGAGTTTAGAAGGATGAGAGGGCATCTCATTGAAACATATAAGATTATTAAGGGAAGGGACACGCTAGAAGCAGGAAACATTTCCCGATGTTGGGGGAGTCCGGAACCAGGGGCCACAGTTTAAGAATAAAGGGTTTAAGAATAAGCCATTTAGAACAGAGATGAGGAAACACTTTTTCTCACAGAGAGTTGTGAGTCTGTGGAATTCTCTGCCTCAGAGGGCGGTGGAGGCCGGTTCTCTGGATACTTTCAAGAGAGAGCTAGGTAGGGCTCTTAAAGATAGTGGAGTCAGGGGATATGGGGAGAAGGCAGGAACGGGGTACTGATTGTGGATGATCAGCCATGATCACATTGAATAGCGGTGCTGGCTCGAAGGGCCGAATGGCCCACTCCTGCACGTATTGTCTATTGTAGTTAGACACCATCAGCACAGTGTAGCTATGTTGCCTCTGATTCAAGCTTCAGTTCTGGAATGAGTCGAGATCCCATTTCATTTCACCACTGCCATCGGGAAGAAGGTACAGGAGAACTGTAACATCCAGGTTCAGGAGCAGCTTCTTCCCTACAGCCATCAAGCTATTACCCACTACAACCTACAAATAGACTTTGAACGATATAGATGGGGACATTATTTTTGACTGCACTACTAGTGTTTGTATATTTGTCTGTGTTTGCCTGCGAGGTGTTTGTGTGTATATGTATAGAAAGGAACCACAGATGCCGAAGATACACACAAAAAGCTGGAGTAGCTCAGCGGGTCAGACAACATCTCTGGAGAAAAGGAATAGGTGATGTTGAGGGTTCCAACCTGAAACGTCACCTATTCTTTTTCTCCGGCGATGCTGTCTGACCCACTGAGTTACTTCAGCATTTTGTGTAAAAAAGTATATGTAGATATATGCTTATTATATATAAAAGTTTATGTATATATATATCAGTCTGAGAAGGGTTTTGGCTCGAAACGTTGCCTATTTCCTTCGCTCCACAGATGCTGCCTCACATAGAAACATAGAAATTAGGTGCAGGAGTAGGCCATTCGGCCCTTCGAGCCTGCACCGCCATTCAATATGATCATGGCAGATCATCCAACACAGTATCCCGTACCTGCCTTCTCTCCATACCCCCTGATCCCCTTAGCCACAAGGGCCACATCTAACTCCCTCTTAAATATAGCTGTTAAACTCACCTGCTGAGTTTCTCCAGCACTTTTGTCTACCTTATATATACTTACATTTATCTCGTTATTCTGTGTTTTACAGAGTACTAAGTTTACATATCTGCTGTGCTCCTGCAAGTAAGAAATGAATTGTTCTGTCATCGGGACATATGATAATAAAACACAGTTGCACAGCGGTAGAGCTGCTGCCTAACAGCGCCAGAGATCTGGGTTCAATCCTGACTATGGGCGATGTCTGTACGGAGTTGGTACGTTCACCATGTGACCGCGTGGGTTTTCTCCGGGTGCTCTGGTTTCCTCCCACATTCCAAAGACGTACAGATTTTGTAGGCTTCAGTAAAATAGGAATTTGTCCCTGGTGTGTGTGGGATAGAACTCGTCTCAGGGGTGATTGTTGGTCAACGTGGACGTGATGGGCCGAATGGCCTGTTTCCACACTCTATCCCCAAAGTCTACAGTAAAGAGAAGTCTAAAACGTTCTTGACTTCTTGAGGCCAGACATTGTCTATGTATCAACGTGACCAATCTCTCTGTTGGGCATTCCATAATATGATGTGATATTCAGGTTTAATTAATAACAAAAATCTATTTTCTCTCTGTTTGTTTCTTGGGGGCATTCCAAGACCCATGACAATGGATTGTAACCTGATCATTCACGCCCTCGAATATTAATAATAGTAACGTTAGCATGATGAGTCAGCATTCCCTAATGCACTGTTGGCTGCAGCATCCAGATCTCCTAATGGACTGTGACACTGGCTGACACATGTCCTTAATAACATCCTCCCTCCCAAAGCTCAAAATTTAAGTTATTTGACTCTTCATCAGATTTGATTTATTTTTTATCAAGGACGGCACAGTAGTAGAGCTACTGCCTTACAGCACCAGAGACCCGGGTTCGATCCTGACTTGGGGTGCTTGTCTGTACGGAGTTTGCACGTTCTCCCCGTGACCAGCGTGGGTTTTCTCCGAGATCTTCGGTTTCCACCCACAATCCAAATACTTAAAGCCCTGTCCCACGGTACGAGTTCATTCCAAGAGCTCTCCCGAGTTAAAAAAAAATCAAACTCGTGGTAAGCACGGAGAATGAACGTAGAGGGTACGTCGGAGCTCGGGGACGTTTCTTAGCGGCTCGTAACGCTAACGGCAGGTACTCGGGAAGACTCGCTAACGGCTGGTAAGCACGGGAAGACTCGTGAAGATTTTTCAACATGTTGAAAAATGTCCACGAGAGCCCCGAGTACCGACGAGTGGCCATTACCGTAAATCTCCGAGTTCAAATCAGGGAAAACTCGGGAGAGCTTTTGGAATGAACTCGTACCGTGGGACAGGGCTTTTACATGTTTGTGGGTTAATTGGCTTGGTAAAATTGTGAAATTGCCACCTTACAGTACCAGAGGCCCGGGTTCGATCCTGACTACGGGTGATGTATGTATGGAATCTGTATGTTCTCCCTGTGACCACGTGGGTTTACTATGGGTGCTCCGGTTTCTTCTCGCATCCCAAAGGTGTGCAGTTTTGTAGGTTAGTTTGGCTTTTTTTGTGATAGGAGCAGAATTAGGCCATTCAAGTCTCAGAATCAGGTCTACTCCACCATTCAATCATTGCTGATCTATCTTTCCCTCTCAACCCCATAACTCCTCACACCCAAACTAATCAAGAATCTATCTATCTCTGCCTTAAAAATATCCATTGGCTGCCTCTACAGCCTTCTGTGGCAATGAATTCCACAGATTCACCACCCTCTGACTAATGAGGTTCCTGCTCATGTGCCTTCCTTAAGGAACGTCCTTTAATTCTGAGGCTGTGATCTCTGGTCCTAGACTCTCCCACTAGTGGAAACACCCTCTTCACATCCATCTTTAAATTGTCCCCACTGCGCAGGATAGTGCTAGTGCATGGGGTGATCACTGGTCAGCGTGGACCGAAGGGCCTGTTTCCACACTGTATCTCTAAACTAAACTAAACTAAGCTAAGCACTCGGGTTTTCAGCTTTCGTTCTTGCAAGCACAAAATGTTGACAGCAATTTAGGATATACTGGTTAGTTTGATTTGTCAAATGAGTTTGTATAGCTGTCTCCAAGACCCTAACTCCCTGACCTGACAGACACTATTCCAATGCCTCAACTGCACATTCATTGACTACAATGGTTGTAGGCAACTGTGGGAAACATGCATTCTAGTCCCTTGAAACAATGGAGCCTAATTAATGGATTAATGATTTGTGCTTGCACGAAGTAACGATGAAAAGTACAATTGCTCTCCATTAGCTGCTTAGTGACCAGTTTGAAGGACAATTGTTCAAGATCCTCCTGCATCCGATCCTAATGATCATAAAACTGGATGCAAGCAGTGGATCAGTGGCACAGCGGGTAGAGCTGCTGACTCACGACGACAAAGTCCCGGGTTCGATCCTGGCCTTGGGTGCTCTGTGTGTGTGTGTGTGGAGGTTGCACCTTCTCCCTGTGACTGTGTGGGTTTCCTCCGGGTGCTCCAGTTTCATAGAAACATAGAAGCCATTCGGCCCTTCGAGCCAGCACCGCCATTCATTGGGATCATGGCTGATCGTCCCCTATCAATAACCCGTTTCTTCCCACAACCCCAATACGTGCAGGTTTGTAGATTAAGTGGCCTCTGTATCGCTGCTCGGTGCAGACTCGATGGGCCGAATGGCCTGTTTCCGCACTGTATCTAAACTGAACTAAACAACGAATGAAAGATATGCAAAAAAAAGTTACGATGATAAAGGAAACAGGCCACTGTTGGACTGATGTTGCTACCGTCTCCCCCCCCCCCCCCCCCCCCCCCCCCCCGCTAACCTAGTGGCTTCCTCCCTCCCCCTCTTGTCCACAACATAATGCGCTCACAAAGAATTCATGTCAGGGGAAGTCAATTACCGATACTGACGTTGGTGAATTAATGGAAATAGTCATCAGCTGTAGAAATGAACCAGAGCATTAATTGTTCTTCAGCCTCGCTAAGGCTGTGCTAATGATGGAGTCTGCTGAGCAGATCATGACCAGACCTGCCGAGAACACGGGTGTCAACCTTGTTGTTCAGCGGTGTAAAATTAAATTAATAAATCCCAACCACATGGAAACATAACATGAAATTAATGGCCTTTAGTGCCAGATCTGATGCAGTCATTTGTAGCCTGGCTTTCCGCACCAAGGGCTTCAGAAATGTGAATTCCACAAAAACACGGCGGCATGTTGTACAATGTAATTTTTTTCTTCTCTCTTGCTTGTGTGTGTGTGTTCCCTCAGAGTTAACACAAGCGATCGTACTTGTAAATTGAGTTGTAAACCCACATCACAAGCAAGGGACATGGGGTAATCAGTGTTTGAGCTGGTTTTGAACAGGGTTAGGGTGTAAGGCCTGCACAGGTGTGGCACAGTGCCGCAGGGGTAGATGTTGCTACCTCATATAGACACAAAGCGCTGGAGTAACTCAGCGGGCCAGGCAGCATCTCTGGATAGAGGGAATGGGTGACGTTTTGGATCGAAATCACCCAGAGAGTTCTGAAGGTAGACAAAATTGCTGGAGAAACTCAGCGGGTGCGGCAGCATCTGTGGAGCGAAGGAAATAGGCAACGTTTCGGGCCAAAACCCTTCTTCAGACAGAAGCCTTCTTCAGGCCCGAAACATTGCCTATTTCCTTCGCTCCATAGATGCTGCCGCACCCGCTGAGTTTCTCCAGCAATTTTGTCTACCAGAGAGTTGTGAATCTGTGGAATTCTCTGCCACGGAAGCCAGTGGAGGCCAATTCACTGAATGTTTTCAAGAGAGATTTAGCTCTTAGGGCTAATGGAATCAAGGGATAAGGGGAGAAAGCAGGAACGGGGCACTGAATCTGGCTCGAAGGGCAGAATGGCCTACTCCTACACCTATTTTCTGTTTCTATGTATCTATAAGAGCCCTTTTCAGTCTGAGAGTCAGGGGAGAGGGAGACATAGAGATATGGAAGGGTAAGGTGTGTAAACAAAAGATTAAAGGGGACGGAGTTCAAGGAAGATGTAGAATAGATCACTGTTCGCGAGGGGAAGGTGACAACGAGGCAGGCAAAGATAAAATTTAATCAGGGGGCAGTCAGACTGGTCAGATAACTCGGAGGGGGGAGAGGGATGAAAGCAAGGGTTACATGAAGCAAGGCAGCAACTCTAACGCCGTGCCACAAAGAAGGTGCTTTAGAAGAAGAGAATTCTGAAGAAAAATAAAGATAAAATGCCACAATTTTGCCTTAAATGTGTGTTTTTTCCCTGGGTTTTGCGGTTCCTCCTCCATTCCAAGGACATGCAGGTTTGTAGGTTAATTGGCTTTTGCAAATTGTCCCTAGTGTGTAGGATAGAACTAGTCGCTGGTCACCATGGACACGGTGGGCCAAAGGGCCTGTTTCAATGCTAAACTAAACAAAATTAAACTGATTGTTCCACATCTCATCTTGTGCCCTCGAAAGAAAACATATAAGATTGTTGAGGGCTTGGACATGCTAGAGGCAGGAAACATGTTCCCGATGTTGGGTGAGTCCAGAACCAGGGGCCACAGTTTAAGAATAAGGAGTAAGCCATTTAGAACGGAGACGAGGAAACACTTTTTCTCACAGAGAGTGGTGAGTCTGTGGAATTCTCTGCCTCAGGGGGCGGTGGAGGCCGGTTCTCTGGATGCTTTATAAAAATAGCGGAGTCAGGGGGTATGGGTAGAAGGCAGGAACGGGGTACTGATCGGGGATGATCAGCCATGATCACATTGAATGGCGGTGCTGGCTCGAAGGGCCGAATGGCCTACTCCTGCACCTATTGTCTATTGTCTAAAACATTTTAGGGTTTGTAATCTGGAAGGAATACTTATATTCCTTATATACTTATATACTCAGTCTGAAGAAGGGTCTCGACCCGAAACGTCACCCATTCCTCCTCTCCAGAAATGCTGCCTGTCCCGTTGAGTTACCCCAGCATTTTGTGTCTATCTGGGCCATTGCTGCTTCTCGATAGCAGAGAGTATTTGATGTCTTAACTTCCCCAACATTATCTCATCACTGCTCTCTTCACTTGCGCAAGTGTGTGAAGGATTTGTGCAGGGAGCTGTTGAGAAATATTGATTGGAGGAAGCGCTGCACATGAAAGGTGGAGGGAATGTTTACCTTATTGTCTGTTTCAATACTCAACAAGGAACATGTCACAGCAAAGAAAAACACCAGCAATAAATATGTCCCTTGAAAATATGATGCAGAGGACGGTGTGAATGCCTGGGCTTTTCCGACATTGTCAGCTCAACAGAATCATTAGCTAAAGACCAGACTCTCTATCATAGTCGTAGAGTCATGCAATGTTGGAACAGGCCCTTCAGCCCAACTTCCCCACACTGGCCAACATGTCCTAGCTACACTTGTCCCACCTACCCACGTTTTGTCCATATCTCTGCAATCCTGCACTTCTTCAGGTCTAGGACATAGCCTGGGTTTAGTGAGGGGGGGGGGGGGGGGGGGGGGTATGTTGGCAGATGGTTGGACCCTTCTTCAGACCCAAAACGTCACCCATCCATGCACTCCAGCACCTTGTGCCCACTGCTCAAGATTGCAGCATCTGCAGTTCATTGTGGTAATGTTGATCTTAATACAGAGGGAGAGAAGGGAGAGAGAGAGAGGAGGGAGAGGGAGAGGGGAGGGAGGAGAGGGAGAGGGAGGGGAGAGGGAGAGGGGAGAGGGAGAGGGAGAGGGAGGGAGGGAGAGGGAGAGGGAGGGAGAGGGAGAGGGAGAGGGGGAGGGGGGAGGGGGAGGGGGAGGGAGAGGGAGGGGGGGAGAGGGAGAGGGAGAGGGAGAGGGGAGGGGGAGGGAGAGAGGGGGAGGGAGGGGGGGAGAGAGGGGGAGGGGGGGGAAGGGAGAGGGGGGGAGAGGGAGAGGGAGAGGGAGAGGGAGAGGGAGAGGGAGAGGAGGGAGAGGGAGAGGGAGAGGGAGAGGGAGAGGGAGAGGGGGAGAGGAGGGAGAGGGAGAGGGAGAGGGAGAGGGAGAGGGAGAGGGAGAGGGAGAGGGGGAGGGTGAGAGGGGGGGGGAAAAAGAGAGGGGAGACAGTGAAAAAGAGAACGAGGGACAGACAGAGAGAGAGATGGGGAGAGAGAGAGGGGGAGAGAGAGAGAGAGAGAGAGAGAGAGTGTGAAAGAGAGAGAAAGTGAAAGAGAGATGGAGAGGGTGAGAATGAGAGAGAGACAGAGACATTCAGTGACAGACAGAGAGCGAGCAACACGAGTAATCCAAAATGTGAAGTAAATAAAGCATAAGGAATAAGGTTGCCAATTATGAGTGCCTCTGGAAGTAGTCAGCTCAAAGGGAAAATCTGCAGGAACATTAAATGGTGCCATCAATATTTGATATTGTAGGGTTGTAATGAAGAAAGATGAGAAACACGGCCAGAGGATATAAATCTAAATTAATTAAAAAACAAATTAAAATAAATATTAGGAAGCGCGTCTTTACTTGGGGAATGACAGTCTCGTGCAAAGACGAAACAATTCTATTCAAAAGATGAAATTAAAAATTCAGAAAAAGACACAAGGTGCTGGAGTAACTCAGCAGGTCAGGCAGCATCTGTGGAGAACGTGGATGGGTGATGGGACCCTTCATCAGAAATTCAACACTGTTGAAAGGAACCTTTACCGTCAGCTCTTGAGGTGACGTGTCTCGACCCGAAACGTCACCTATTCCTTTTCTCCACGGATGCTGCCCGACCCGCTGAGTTACTCCAGCAATTTGTGTCTATCTTTGTGGAGTAAACCAACGTCAGCTGTCCCATCCTACACACTGCAAGAGGAAATGCCGTCACCTGCAATTTTGATCAACTGAAACACTTTTAAGGGAAAACATGTGGAATTATTCAGGTAGATGGAAGAGAGGGAAAGACAGGCTGTTCTAAATAACAATGGCCTGGCCATCATGGTTGAAGACTTCCCCAACCTTCCTCCCAGGTGAATCTAGTCACTCCAGTTCCATGCTCCTTGGCTGACCTTTCAATGACAATTCTGTAAACATTCAAGACAAGCCCCATCCTCACCTCATCCGGCCGGTTGCTGAACGCACCTTTGTCACCCCTTCCCTTTCTATTTCCAGTCCTCCCCATCCTGTTCCCCACCTGGATGTGGAGAGGATGCTTCCATCAGTGGGAGAGTCTAGGACCAGAGGTCATAGACTCAGAATAAAAGGACGCTCCTTTAGGAATGAGATGAGGAGGAAGTTCGTTCGACAGAGGGATGTGAATCTGTGGAATTCATCTGTGGAGGCCAAGCCAATAGATCGTTTTAAGGCAGAGATAGATTGATTCTTGATTAGTACGGGTGTCAGGGGTTATGGGGAGAATGGGGTTAAGAGGGAGCGATAGATCAGCCGTGATTGAATGGTGGAGTAGACTTGATGGGCCGAATGGCCTAATTCTGCTGCTATCACCTGTGAACTTATGACCCTTCAAACCTCCTCCTCCTCCTAGGATGTCGCTTGTAAAGATCCGTGCTGGAGAAATTCTTCCCCATCTCCATTTCAAAGGTATGTCCTTTTATTCTGAGGCTGTGCCCTCTGGTCCTAGACTCTCCGAAAGACAGATCCGAAACATCGCCGATCCGGATTCCATCCTCACTGCCACGCAGTAGCTTTTGGATTTCTCCGCAGACATTCCGCATTGGCTTATGCATTCGGAGTCGACTTAAAGTGCTTGCTTTAAATCACCCCTCCCGCTGCTCAGTCGGCAAGGCCACCAGCATAATTAAGGACCAGTCTCACTCCCTCTTCTCCCCCCTCCTATCAAGCAAGAGGTACAGAAGTGTGAAAACGCACACCTCCAGATTCAGGGATAGTATCTTCCCAGCTGTTATCAGGCAACTGAACAGTCATCAGTTAGACTGCGGTCCAGACCTCCCATCTACTTCATTGGATACCTTTGAACTAACTTTAATCGACTCTCTCGGACTTTGTCTTGCACTAAACGTTGTACCCTAAATCCTTTATCTGTCCACTGTGGACGGCTTGATTGTATTTATGTGTAGTCTTGTCTTTGACTGGTCAGCACGCAAACACATGCTTTTGCCTGTGCATCGGTACGCATGACAATAATAAACTAAACTAAACTAAACTAAACTGATCTAACTGAACTAAACTAAGCTAAGCTGAGATAAACTAAGCTGAACCAAACTAAACTAAACTTCTTAAAGCCCTGTCCCACGGTACGAGTTCATTCCAAGAGCTCTCCCGAGTTAAAAAAAAATCAAACTCGTGGAAAGCACGGAGAATGAACGTAGCGGGTACGTCGGAGCTCGGGGATGTCTCTTAGCGGCTCGTAACGCTAACGGCAGGTAAACACGGGAAGACTCGTAAAGATTTTTCAACATGTTGAAAAATGTCCACGAGAGCCCCGAGTACCGACGAGTGGCCATTACCGTAAATCTCCGAGTTCGAATCAGGGCAAACTCGGGAGAACTCTTGGAATGAACTCGTACCGTGGGACAGGGCTATTTCACATCCACACATTTAAAGGGGCTGTCCCACTGGGGCGACCTGATTGGTGAGTTTAGAAGAGTTTGCCCTCGATTCATACTCGCAGCATGGTCAACACGAGGTGTTTGTTACTCTCCTTCATGCTCGAGAGTAGTCCCCGCGTACTCGAGGCCTCAGCTAGGCTCGTATTTTTCAACATGCTGAAAAATGCCCGCGAGTCAAAAAAGGTTGCCGTGGAAAAATTCAATATTTTTTTTTACTTGTAAGTTTAGTCGAAGTAGGTCGTAGTAGGTCGGCATGTTAGTCGTAGGTAATCGAGGGTAGTCGAAGGTAGTCGTAGATAGTCTTCAACATGGTCGAAGGGATGTCGAAGGAGGTCGATGGCGGTCGGCTTCACTCTCCACTATTCGGTGTCCAAGTTTCCCGAAGCTAGTCTTCTACATAGTCGAATGAGGTCGAAGAAAATCTTCAACATGACACTTTTTCAAACTCTCCTAAACTCTTCTAAACTCGCCAATTAGGTTGCAACAGTGGGACAGCCCCTTAAGTCACACATCCAACACACACCCACTAACACACTCAGTCACACTTTAGGCTTTTAGTCTTTAGAGATACAGCATGGAAGCAGGCCCTTCAGCCCAACAAGTCCACACTGACCAGCGATCACCCCATACACTAACACTACCCTAAACATCAGGTACAATTTACAATTTTTACTGAAGCCAATTAGCCTACAAACCTGTATGTTTCTGGTGTGTGGGAGGGACTTTGGACTTTAGAGATGTAGTGTGGAGTGTGGATAGAAATTGGAGCACCCACGTGGTCACAGGGAGAATGTACAAACTCCTTACAGACAGCACCCATTGTTAGGATTGAACCCGGGTCTCTGGTGCTGTAAAGCAGCAACACTACCGCTGCACCACCGTGCCGCTGCACATTCACACACACACTCAGCATGTTTCACCATGGAAAGAGGTGAAAAGGGAATGACATTGAGGAAGAGAATAATACAATGTCAGCAACTGATTAGTTTAGTTTAGTTTAGTTTAGAGAAACAGGCCCTTGGGACCACCGAGTCCGCACCGACCAGCGATCCCCGCACGTTAACACTACCCCACACACACTTGGGACAATTTTACATTTACACCAAGTTTGGGAGGAAAGCTAAGATCTCGGAGAAAACCCGTGCAGGTCACGGGGAGAACGTAAAAAAATCCATCCAGACAGCACCCGTAGTTGGGATCAAATCCGGGTCTCTGGCGCTGTGAGGCAGCAACTCTACCGCTGCGCCACCGTGCTGCCCTTTGAATAGTTTGTTGCCAATTAGATAATTAATTTCCCACCCCAGATAAAGTGATGACTGCCATATACATTACTGGATAATACAGATCAATAATTACACACTGAATATTATGAAAGCTCTAGTATATGAATCCCCCCAGGGAAATAATCAATTGTAGAGAAATGTTTTGCAAAGAGCTTATCGAGTTTTCTACGGGGTCATACGGATTTTGTAAATTCCGTAGATTCATTTTTCCAAGTTGATGTAAATATATTGCAATTGCAGCGAAACGTGCATTTACAAAGTGCCTTTTCCCTCCTCTAGAGATCTCAAAGTGCTTTGTGCTCACCACTATTTTTGAAATGGAGTTTATATGTTCTTCCTGTGACCGCCTGGGTTTTCTCCGGGTGCTCGGGTCTCCACCTACACTCCACACTGACATCTCTAAAGTCGAAAGACTACATTTGGTAATTCTCACCTCTGACTCAAAAGGTGACAATTGCTCCAAACACTTAATCACCGAAATCCAGGATGGCTCTCCAATGCTTTAGTGAAGGAATGCCACACAGTTATAGGGTCACTCGTAGAGTGATACAGCGTGGAAACGTGTCCTTCGGCCCAACTTGCCCACACCGGCCAACATGTCCCAGTTACACCAGTCCCACCTGCCCGCATTTGGCCCATATCCCTCAAAACCTGTCCTATCCATGTACCTGTCTAACTGTTTATTAAAAGTTGGGATAGCCCCTGCCTCAACTACCTCCTCTGGCAGCTCGTTCCATACACCCACCACCCTTTGTGTGAAAAGGTTACCCCTCAGATTCCTATTAAATTTTTCCCCTTTACCTTAAACCATTGTTCCCTGGTCCTCGATTCCACAACTCTGGACAAGTGACTGTGCATGTATTGTCTTTCCACTGTGCATCTTCCCGATGTATTCCTCTCATGGTTTTTTTATAGATATCTCGAGGCACTGTGCTCTAAATCAGAATGTCAACCACTTCCATCCTGGCTGAAAGAAGTCCAGTCGTGCAGCGGTAGAATAGCTGCCTCACAGTGCCAGAAACCCAGGTTCAATCCTGACTACGGGCGCTATCTGTACGAGCTTGTACGTTCTCCCCTTGACCACGTGGGTTTTCACCGGGTGCTCCAGTTTCCTCCCACACTCCACAAGACGTGCAGGTCAGTAGGCCAATTCACGTCAGTTCAGTTTAGTTTAGTGCCACATGTACCGAGGTACGGTGAAAATCTTTCCACAAAAATGCCTTCTGTAAATTGTAAATTGTCCCCAGTGTGTGGGACATTGCGAGTGTATGGAGTCATCACTAGTTGGCGTTGACTCGGTGGGCCAAAGCGCCTGTTTCCAAGCAGTATCTCCAATGTCTAAAGTCTAACGTCAGTCACATTGCCAATGCTGGACTAATAATCCAAATCTATTCTCTTCCCTTCAAAGTAAATCAATTTTTACTACCAATCAGTAGGTTTTGGATTAGTGTTTCTCCATGGACATTTTTCATTGGCTTATGCATTCAGGGTTGACTTAAATAAAGTGCTTGCCTTAAATCACATGCCAGCAGATTTAAGCACGAGAATGCAGATCTATATCAAGGGAGGCACAAGGAACTGCAGATGCTGGTTTACAAAAAACAATAATAGAGTGCTGGAGTAACTCAGTGGGTCAGTCAGCATCTCTGGAGACCATAGATAGAGGCATGGAGTCATGCCGTTTGGAAGCAGGCCCTTTGGCCTAACTTGCCCACACCGACCAACCTGCCCCATCTACACTAGTCCCACCTGCCTACGTTTGGCCCATATCCTTCTAAACTTATCCTATCCATGTACCTGCCCAAATGTCTTCTAAACTTTGTGATAGTACCTGCCTCAACTACTTCCTCTGGCAGCTCGTTCCATATATCCACCACCCTTTGGGTAAAATTTGCCCCTCAGGTACCTAGTAAATCTTACCCCCTCACCTTAAACCTGCATGACCTCTAGTTCTTGATTACCCTACTCTGGGTAAAATACTATGCATTCACCCTATTAATTCCCCTTTTGATCTTATCCACCTCCATAAGATCACCTCTCATCCTCCAGTACCCTAAATAATCTCCCTGTCCCACTTGGGAAACCTGAACGGAAACCTCTGGAGACTTTGCGCCCCACCCAAGGTTTCCGCGTGGTTCCCGGAGGTTGCAGGTGGTTGCCGGAGGTTGCAGCTAGTGGAAGCAGGTAGGGCGACTGACAAAAACCTCCGGGAACCGCACGGAAACCTTGGGTGGGGCGCAAAGTCTCCAGAGGTTTCCGTTCAGGTTTCCTAAGTGGGACAGGGGCATAAGGAATATAGCCCAGCCTGTGGAACCTCTCCTAATAGCTCAGAACTATCTATCCTACCTATTCCGGGTGACGTTTCGGGTTGGGACTCATCCCTGGAGATGCTGCCTGACCTATTGAGTTACTCCAGCACTATGTGTCTATATTTAGGAAATTGGGTTCAAGTCCTATTGTATTTAGGTAATCTAAATTTAACTGGTATGAAAGGGAAATATAAATCTGCAGCCATCCCTGATCAGAGTGTTGATGGACTCAGCAATCTCCTTGAACCAACTGTTCTGGGAAAACGCACACCTCCAGATTCAGGGACAGTTTCTTCCCAGCTGTTTATCAGGTAATTGAAACAACCTACCAACAACTAGAGAGCTATCCTGAACTACTATCTACCTCATTGGAGATCCTTGGACTATCTTTGATTGGACTTTGCTGGCTTTATCTTGCACTAATGTTATTCACGTTATTCCCTCTATCATGTATCTGTACACTGTGAACGGCTCGATTGTAATCATGTATTGTCTTTCCGCTGACTGGTTAGCACGCAACAAAAGCTTTTCACTGTACCTCGGCACACGTGACAAAAACATCCGCCCAAGTGCTTTGCCGAAGGGCCTGTTTCCACACTGCATGACTATAACTCTGACACTATCCATGGTCTCCAGAGATGCTGCCTGACCCACTGAGTTACTCCAGCACTTTGTATCTTTTTTTTGTAAACCAGCATCTGCAGTTCATTGTGTCTCCCTAACACTGACTGTTTAGCTGTTCGCAACTAGTAATACCCACTAACTATTGTTCAAGAAGGAACTGCAGATGCTGGAAGATCGAAGGTACACAAAATTGCTGGAGAAACTCAGCGGGTGCAGCAGCATCTATGGAGCGAAGGAAATAGCCTTCAGCAATGCTGCTGCACCCGCTGACTCCAGCAATTTTGTATACCCACTAACTAGTTTTGTTTCGTTTCGCATGGAAACAGGCCCTTCGGCTCAACTTGCCCACACCGGCCAACATGTCCCATCTACACTAGTCCCACCAACCTGCATTTGGCCAATTCTCCTCTAAACCTGTCCTATCCATGTATCTGGTTAAATGGTTCTTGAATATTGCGATAGTCCCTGCCTCAACTAGCTCCTCCAGCAGCTCGTTCCATACACCCACCACATTTGTGTGAAAAAGTTACCCATCAGGTTCCAATTAAATCTTTTCCCCTCACCTTAAATCAATTCCCACTAGTTCTCGATTCCTCGAATGTATAATATGAGGACACAGCCACAGTCTAGTTTAGTTTGGTTTAGAGATGCAGCACAAAAACAAGGTTTCGGCCCTCCGAGTCCGTACACTAGCACTATCCTACACACTAGGGACAATTGACAATTTTACCAAAAGCAAGTCTTTGGAGTGTGGGAGGAAATCGGAGCACCCGGAGAAAACCCACGCGTTCGTGGGGAGAATGTACAAACACAGTACAAACAGTACCCATGGTCAGTATTGAATGCTGGTATCTGGCGCTGTAAGGCAGCAACTGTACCGCTGCGCCACCGTGCTGCCCTTATACACACAAGGACACATTAATATTAATACACAATAAGGGCGCCTAATTGTTTATTCACACCAGGACCCATGTACACCTTGTATACTTGTACCCTCCACCATAAGATCAACACCCACAAAGATAGACCAAGCCTTTGTGTGTACCACAATAGCCAGAATGTTAGTACACACCACAACACCCTGTTTATATGAACCACAGTGTACAGTGATTCTACTGGGACAGACTCACATGTGTACGTACACTCGTGAACAACCTTGGAACTTGCACATTCAGAATCTGTACATGGCCTCAATCATTGTTCAGTTTAGTTTAGAGACACACCATGGAAAAAGTCCCCTGAAGAAGGGTCTCGACCAGAAACGTCACCTACTCTTTTTCTCCAGAGATGCTCCCTGTCCCACTGAGTTACTCCAGCATTTAGTGTTTGGCTTCAGTTTAAACCAGCATCTGCAGTTCCTTCCTCCACATAAATGTGGGAGATATTATTGGAGAGCATCTTGCTATTGAGGGATTCTATTATCTGAGGTTCTTTCCTGCACACACATTCTATCTTATCCCACCACGATCTTTATCAGGAGACAGACACAAAATGCTGGAGTAACTCAGCGGGACAGGCAGCATCTCTGGAGAGAGGAATGGGTGACGTTTCGGGTTGAGACCCTTCCTCAGACTGCGAGGCGGGGGAGAGGGAGACACAGAGATATGGAAGGGTAAGGTGTGAAAACGAGAGATCAAAGGGGACAAAGTCCAAGGGAAATGTAGAATAGATAATTGTTAGCTAGGGGAAGGTGACAACGAAGCATACAGATATAACATTTAATCAGGAGGACAGTCAGACTGGTCGGAGAACTAGGATAAGGGATCTACCAATATGGCTTGACTGCAAGATGACAGAACCTTTCAGTCAATGTGACAGAGTGCTAGGAAAAAAAAATCCATGTCCTCACGATAACCTTTTCAGTTATGTACAGTGCACAATCTTGTACGTGATGTACGCAGTCACTTGTAAATGAGTAACAAAGGTCGGGGGGCAGAATGTTTTGATTCACTTTCTGTCGGCATGTTAGAGATAGGATTCCCTTGAAACCACCATTTAGTTGAGTTCAGTTCAGTTTAGTTTAGTTTACAGCGTGGCAACAGACCCATCGGCCCATCGAGTCCGCGCTGACCAGCGATCACCCACGTGCACTAGTTCTATCCTACACACTCACTCGGGACAATTTACAGAAGCCAATTAACCAACCCCGACCGTCGATCACCCGATCCCACTTTCTCATCCACCCTCGACACATTTGGAAGAATTACAGAGGGCCAAATAATCTACAGGCCCGCACGTCTTTGGAATGTGGGAGGAAACCGAAGAACCCGAAGGAAATCCACGCGGTCACGGGGAAAAACGTGCAAACTCCGCGCGGACAGCGCCCGAGGTCAGCTTCGAACTGGGGTCTCTGGCGCCGTTAGGCAGCGGCTTTACCTTGTACAAGACACGACATGATCAATCAGGATGGGGGGAGTTGTCCAGTCTAGGCACTCTCTGTGGGTGCTCAAAGTCAGCACAAACTCTTCATAATGTGTAAATCACTTATAATGCAACATTTACGGATTAAAAAAAAATTCTAATTCGATTTCTGCCATTTGTGTAGACACAAGTGTAGTGTCAACAATTTGTTCAGATTACGCCATCTTTCAGTGGCATTAAAGCAACACTATGGGTCACTCTAACACTGCTTATTGAAGTTATGTACAGAGAGTGAACTGCAGTTGTGAAGTTTATAGCTTTAGTTTTGGAGATACAGCGCGGAAACAGGCTCTTCGGCCTACCGGGTCATAAGGTCAGAAGGTCATAGGTGATAGAAGCAGAATTAGGCCATTTGGCCCATCAGGTCTACTCCACCATTCAATCATGGCTGATCTATCTCTCCCTCCTAACCCCATTCACCTGCCTTCGCCCCATAACCCCTGACACATGTATTAAGTCTGCACGGGCAGTAATCCCCGCACACTAACACTATCCTACACGCACTAGGCACAATTTACAATTTTGTCAAAGCCAATTGACCCACAAACCTGTATGTCTTTGGAGTGAGGGAGGAAACCGGATCTCCCAGAGAAAATCCACGCAGGTTGCGGGGATAACGTTCAAACATAAAGGAGAGATGGATGGATTCTTGATTGGTACTGGTGTCAGGGGTTATGGGGAGAAGGCAGGAGAATGGGGGTAGGAGGGAGAGATAGATCAGCCATGATTGAATGGCGGAGATGTTTGATGGGCCGAATGGCCTAATTCTGCTTCTATCACATGACATAATCTCGGCCTTAAAAATATCCATTGACTTGGCCACCACATTCTTCAGTAGTAATGAATTCCAGAGATTCACCACCCTCTGACGAAAGAAATTCATCCTCATCTCCTTCTCTGGAAGCGGAATTCTCTGCCACAGAAAGCAGTGCAGGCCAATCCACTGGATGTATTCAAGAGATAGTTAGATTTAGTACTTAGGGCTAATGGAATCAAGGGATATGGGGAAAAAGCAGGAACGGGGTACTGATTTTGGGTGATCAGCCATGGTTATATTCAATGGGTATATGGCTCGAAGGGCCTACTCCTGCACTTATTTTCTATGTTTCTACTTTTTAATGTTCTATGTGTCTTCCCAAAGGAACGTTCTTTAATTCTACGGCTATGACCTGTGGCCCTGGGGTGATGTAATCCCACTCATTGACTATGGAGCGTAGTGGCCTTTCCTCATGAAGTAGGGATCAAAGTTTCGCAAAATATCCTAACTCAGCAAACGGAAACGGAACTTTCACAAACTTCCCTTCCCATTCCCACGCTGACCTTGATGTCCTAGGCCTCACTCTGACAATGGTTGGCCGGTGTGGGCAAGTTGGGCCGAAGGGCCTGTTTCTACCTCAGGGAAGACAGGGAATGTGGCTCATTGAGGGCTGGCCTTTAATATGAACATGTTTCCTGGACGAACATGAAGAGAACAGACTGTTCTAGGAATAAATAAACCTGTCACTTTCCAGAGCTGTGCGGTTGACAATCTCAATCTTTACGAACATTTGGTGTTTCACAACTAGCAATGTCATCAGGAGATGGTTTACACTGAGAAAAATGGCAGGCAAGAGGAAAAAACTGACTCTATCATCTCCCAGCTGGCATAAAGACACCCTGTGTACAGGAAGGAACAGCAGAAGCTGGTTTCAACCAAATATAGACATAAATTGCTGGAGTAACTCAGCGGGCCAGGCGGCATCTCTGGAGGGAAGGAATGGATGACTTCAACCTGAAGTTGACTTAACTCGAAACGTCACTGATAAAGAACCCAGTGTCAGTTTTCGTGCTACGCCAGGCGCAGGTGCACTAGAACATCTTTCGCAATATTTTGCAAAGTTCATTAGTTCCAGGAGCAGGATTAGGCCGTTCGGCCCATCAAGTCTACTCCGCCATTCAATCACGGCTGATCTATCTTTCCCGCTCAACCCCATTCACCTGCCTTCTCCCCATAACCCCTGACACCCGTACTAATCAAGAATCTGTCAATCTGTGCCTTAAAAATATCCATTGACTTGGCCCCTCAGCCATTTGTGGCAAAGAATTCCACAGATTCACCACCCTCTGACGAAAGAAATTCCTCCTCATCTCCTTTCTAAAGGAATGTCCTTTTATTCTGAGGCTGTGGCCTCTAGCCCTAGACTCTCCCACTAGTGGAAACATCCTCTCCACATCCACTCTCTCCAAGCCTTTCACTATTCGGTAAGTTGCACTGAGAGCCCCCCCCCCCTCATCCTTCTAAACTCCAGCGAGTACCGGCCCAGTGCTTTCAAATGCAAAGGAAATTCTTGGCTTGAATTTGTACACACCAGCACAGGTGATCTTGCTCGTAGCAAAAAGGTGACCAGCCCTGCCAGAATTGCTGCTGCCACATACACACAAAGGCTATCCCTGTGCTGTTAGATACCATTGCACATTCTATGCACATTATCTCACAACCAGTATGTAGAAACAAGGAACTGCAGATGCTGGTTGGTACCCAAAAGGACCCAAAGTGCTGGAGTAACTGAGCAGAGTATCTCTGGAGAACATGGATAGGTATTGTTCCATGGTGAAACCAATAGACAAATGACAATAGGTGCTGGAGTAGGCCATTCGGTCCTTCGAGCCAGCACCGCCATTCAATGTGATCATGGCTGATCATCCCCAATCAGTACCACGTCCTCTCCCCCATATCCCCTGACTCCGCTATCTAAAAGACAATACACTTCTTCAAACTGATTGTAAGGGGGCTGGGAAAGGGGACAGGCAAGACGATGCTGTAGACATAGACGAGGAGGATTCTGGTAGGCAGACGGTTGGACCAAATGCCAGAGATAAGAGTTGAAGGTGCGAGAGAGGGTTGATTGTGAGAGAGGGAGAGAGTGCAATCTGCTGAGGTTTGTCTTGCTGAGTCTCCATAGATCACGACTATTGTCCAACATGTCTTTTTTTTACACACAATCGCCTAAAAATTGGGTTGCAGCGTGTAAAAAATGCCAAATAATGTCCCTCTGAAAGGTTGATTAAAATCTGCGTGGCACAGAGGTGCAGTTAGTCGAGCTGCTGCCTCACAGCGTCAGAGATCTTGGTTCGATCCTGACCTTGGGTGCTGTCTGTGTGGAGTTTGTACGTTCTCCCTATAACCGCGTGGGTTTCCTTGGAGATGCTCCAATATCCCAAAGATGTGTAGGTTTAGAGGTTAATTGGTGTCTGTAAAATTGCCCTAAACTTG
>NC_073410.1:15524540-15564540 GCF_028641065.1 Leucoraja erinaceus | reverse complement strand
CCAGATGCTGGTGCACCCGCTGAGTTTCTCCAGCATTTTTCTGTACCTAACCCTATGACTCTATGACTCGACTAGAAACATGCTCTCCACATCAATTCTACCCAGGCCTTTCCACATGCAGATGCCGCTTGACCCACTGTGTTCCTCCAAGAGATTGTTTGTTACACACTGTGACATGCAATGATCAATGTGAATATACACTCCACAATTTGTACACTGACAGACCCACTGTGGTTTATTAACCTTGCTTCCATTGAAACTGCGCAATTCAACTGCTTTCTTCTCCCCTTCCCATCTCCGCCTCTTCCTTTCTTCTTCCCCCCCCCCCCACTCTCACATCCTCATCAGTCTGAAGAAGTGTCTTGACCCGAAACGTTGCCTATTTCCTTCGCTCCATAGATGCTGCCTCACACGCTGAGTTTCTCTAGCATTTTTGTCAACCTTCGATTTTCCAGCATCTGCAGTTCCTTCTTAAAAAATTAATTGTCCAGTTCAGTTTTACTGTCACGTGTACCGAGGTACAGTGAAAAGCTTTTGTTGCGTGCTAAAGTCAAAAAGGCACAACAGAGGATGTACTTCCTGCGGCAGCTGAGGAAGCACAATCTGCCACAGGCAATGATGGTCCAATTCTACACGGCCATCGTAGAGTCTGTTCTCACCTTCTCCATCATGGTCTGGTTTGGCTCAGCCACCAAGCACGACACCTGGAGGCTGCAGCGAATCGTCCGATCAGCAGAGAAGGTTATTGGCTGCAACCTTCCCTCCATTGATGAACTGTACACTGCAAGGGCCAGGAAGCGAGCGGGCAAGATCATCTCTGACCCATCTCACCCTGGCCACAAACTCTTTGAATCACTTCCCTCTGGAAGGCAACTCCGGACTGTCAAAGCTGCCACAGCCAGACATAAAAACAGTTTTTTATCCACGAGTAGTTGCTCTACTCAACAGCCAAAAATCTGTAGCCTCCCTTTGATCTGGTATTTTGTTGGTTCACATGCTTGATCAATGGTGTTTTATCATTAATGTTTTATTATTATTAATGATCAGTGTTTTCTGAGTCATTCGTAACTGTCATTGTATGTCATGTTGTTACTTGTGAGCGGAGCACCAAGGCAAATTCCTTGTATGTGAATACTTGGCCAATAAACTTACTTACTAACTTAACCAGTCAGCGTAAAGACAATACAAGATTACAATCGAGCCGTTTACAGTGTACAGATAGAGATTTACAGTGTACAGATAGAGATTTAAAAGTGTGGAGCGATTACAATATGTGACTGTAGATGTGAAATGGCCAACTATCAAAATGTTTGCATTGTCCTCAATCTGACCTGTGACCTGCGAACTCAGGCTCGGAGGCATCCCTGGAATGCTGTGACCATGGAGGCCACAGTCACTCCTGTACCTTGGGATTAAATCAGCCTGCCACCGTGCTTCAGTTTGCTGCTCAGCGTTGCGTTCGGGAGGTCACCTGAGGCCCCGCGCTGAAGAGAAAAGAGACATCAGCCTGCAAGCAGTTAGACACAGAATGCTGGAGTAACTCAGCGGGACAGGCAGCATCTCTGGAGAGAAGGAACGGGTGACGTTTCAGGCAGAGAAGTCTGGAGAAGGGTCACGACCTGAAACGTCACCCATTCCTTCAGCTCAGATGCTGCCAGTTACTCCAGCAGTTTTTATGTCTATCTTCGGTGTAAACCAGCATCTGCAGTTGCTTCCTACACACTCAGGCACTTGTCTGCATTTCCGCCCGATTGGGGTACAGAGGCCTGAGGTCCCAAAGATGATCCAAAGGTCCCCGGATGTACATGGTTTACCAGAGCATGGTCCTGACTTCCCAGCTACCATGTTGGAGACCTTCAGACTATCTTTAATCGGACTTTACTGTGGACTTTATCTTGCACCAGGGCGGCAAGGTGGCGCAGCAGTAGAGTTGCTGCCTTACAGCACCAGAGACCCGGGTTCGATCCTGACCACAGGTGCTGTCTGTATGGAGTTTGTAAGTTCTCCCTGTGACCACGCAATTTTCATCCGGGTGCTCCGGTTTCCTCCTACACTCTACCGTCCATCTAGTAGATGAGAACCGGCACCGACAGCCAACGAGCCCACAATGATCCATTGTTGGCTGTGGAGGAGGTGGTAACGAAGAGATACAAACCGTGAGACTAGTAGGATGACCAAAGGTCAGAGGGAGGGAGGGGATGGAGAGAGAGGGGATGGAAGGGTTACTTGAAGTTAGCGAAGTCAATATTCATACCACTGGGGTGTAAATTGCCCAAATGAGATAATGAGGTGCTGTTCCTCCAATTTGCGCTGGGCCTCACTCTGACAGTGGAGGAGGCCCAGGACAGAAAGGTCAATGTGGGGATGGGAGGAGCAGTTAAAATGTTTGGCAACCGGGAGAACTATTTCAGTGCAATTTTTCAATGAGAACTAGACTGTTCTAAGATCCTCCCGTTCTATATTAAAACTTTCAAGAACAGCAGAAGGAAAGATGCAATGTTACATCTCAAGTCATGAAGTCCTACCCTGCCCGACCTCTCTCTATAGCTTCAGCCTCACAAGTCCTGGCAATATGGGGAATGTTTTGTGCATGATTAAATACGTTACATGCCAAGAACTTCTGCTTCAGAAAAATGCGATTGTAATGCCGCAAGACATCGATAATGAAGGGGATAGTCATAGGCTATTGATTAGTTGGTTTTGTAGGCATTGTAATGGAAAGTGATGTACATCGCAAAGTCCAAGGGGGGTAGGACATACATAATGAACAGTCAGGTCCAAGGAAGAATTGAGGAACACAAGATGAACATCAATAAAAGTGCAGTTGGCAGAAATCTGCATTAGGTCTGCAGTGGGCAGAGCGGTGGTTCAGCGGTAGAGTTGCTGCCTTACAGCGCCGGAGACCCAGGTTTGATCCTGACTACGGGTGCTGTCTGCACGGAGTGCGCACGTTCTTCCCCTGACCGCGTGGGTTTTCTCCGGGTGCTCCGCTTCCTCCCACACTCCAAAGACGTGCAGGTTTGTAGGTTAATTGGCCGCAGTAAGTCGTAAAATTGTACCTAGTGTGTGTTGGATAGTGTACTGGTCAGCATGGACTTGGTGGGCCAAAGGGCCTGTTTCCGTGCTGTATCTCTAAAGTCTAAAGTCAGACACCGCAGGTCAGGCAGCTTCTGCAGAAAGCTAAACAGTCTAGGCTTCGTGGATGGGATCAATTGGAGGGGAGGGAGTGGGAGAAAGAGGGAGGGAGAGGAGAGAGAGAGAGAGAGAGAGAGAGAGAGAGAGAGAGAGAGAGAGAGAGAGAGAGAGAGAGAGAGAGAGAGAGAGAGAGAGAGAGAGAGAGAGAGAGAGAGAGAGAGAGAGAGAGAGAGAGAGAGAGAGAGAGAGAGAGAGAGAGAGAGAGAGAGAGAGAGAGAGAGGAGAGAGAGAGAGAGAGAGAGAGAGAGAGAGAGAGAGAGAGAGAGAGAGAGAGAGAGAGAGAGAGAGGGACTTTGGAGCTGCTTCGGGGACTTTGGAGGTATTCCGTGGGCGCTGGTCACCGCGTGGGGTTGAGAGTATTGTGAATAATGATTGTAATGTTGTACTATAATGACACGATATAAGTCCGTTTTGTGTATGACTTGATCTGTTGTAGTATTTGATGTGTTGAATAAAGTCTTTGAAAAAAAAAAAAAAAAAAAAAGAGAGAGAGAGATGAGACAAAGTTACAGAGCGATGGACTAAGTGCTGGTGAATGGGATTAGTGTGGGCAATTGTGGATGGATGTCATGTTTCTATGCTGTATGACTTTGAAAATGAATCAGTATTGATGAGTCAGCATATTGCAGCACTGCTACACCTGCAGAGCCACATTGATGGAATACAGTGACAGATTTAAATTACAGCCCTATTGTGATTGTCCCTAAAATAATGTAAATACGAGAGGCGTAGAGAAGGTAGACAACCAGAACCTTTTTTTCCCAGGGTAGAAATGTCAAAGACTAGAGGATTTAGCTTTCAAGGTGAAAGTAGCCAAATTGGAAGGAGATGCATGGGGCAAGTTTTTTATGCAGAGAGGGTGGTGGGCATAGATATGATCGTGATGTTTGAGGGGCTTTTAGATATATTAATGTTGATCTGCAGGGAAGGGAAGGATATGGCTCATCTGCACAGTAATGGCAATTTACAGTATTCTGTTAATCTGTCAACCAGTACATTTAGTTTAGTTTAGAGATACAGCGCGGAAACACCGAGACCAGTGATCGCCACACACTAACACTATCCTACACACACTGGAGACAACTTTACAATATACCAAGCAAATTATCCTACAGACCCGTACGTCTTCAGAGTGTGGGAGATATCCGGAGATCCTGGAAAGATCCCCCGCAGGTCACGGAGGAGAAGGTACAAACTCCGTGCAGACAAACGCCTGGAGTCAGGATCGAACCCGTGTCTCTGCCGCTGTTAGGCAGCAACTCTGCCACTGCTCCACCGTGCGGCCCCTAGTCACAAAGCCGTCACTAAGAGAACAGGCAAACTTCACACGCAGACAGCACCCGCAGTCAGGATTGAACCCAGCTCGCCAATGCTATGTGCCAGCAATAGACAAGAGACAACAGACAATAGGTGCAGGAGTCGGCCATTTGGCCCTTCGAGCCAGCACCGCCATTCAATGTGATCATGGCTGATCATCCCCAATCAGTACCCCGTTCCTGCCTTCTCCCCATATCCCCTGTCTCCGCTATTTTTAAGAGCCCTATCTAGCTCCCTCTTGAAAGCATCCAGAGAACCTGCCTCCACCGCCCTCTGAGGCAGAGAATTCCACAGACTCACCACTCTCTGTGAGAAAAAGTGTTTCTTCGTCTCTGGCTTACTTCTTATTCTTAAACTGTGGCCCCTGGTTCTGGACTCCCCCAACCTCGGGAACATGTTTCCTGCCTTTAGCAGCTCTACTAGTTACAACATTCTGTCACCCTAAATGCATGGCAGGTGGCGATGCAGAGCAAAGTGTTTGCAACATAATCTAGTCTATTGAGCAGAAGATATGTTATACCGCAGTCCATCTCGATAGCCATCATCAGTCAGGAGCACGTGGTGTCATAAGAGTCTTACAGTGTGGAAACAGGCCCTTCAGCCCAACCTGCTCACACCAACCAACATGCATCATCTCCACTAGTCCCACCAGCCTGCATTTGGCATAGGTCAAGTCAAGTCAAGTCAAGAGTGTTTATTGTCACGTGTCCCAGATAGGACAATGAAATTCTTGCTTTGCTTCAGCACAACACAACATAGTAGGCATGGATACAGAACAGATCAGTGAGTCCATATACCATTATATATATATATACGCACATCAATAATTAAGCAGATAGAGTGCAAATGAACAGATAATGGGCTATTAATGTGTTTAAGAAGGAATGCAGATGCTGGAAAATCGAAGGTACACAAAAATGCTGGAGAAACTCAGCGGGTGCAGCAGCATCTATGGAGCAAAGGAAAATTTTCCTTCACTCCATAGGTGCTGCTGCACCCGCTAAGTTTCTCCAGCATTTTTGTGTACCTAATGGTCTATTAATGTTCAGAGATGTGTTTCGGTTGAGTTTAATAGCCTGATGGCTGTGGGGAAGCAGCTATTTCTGAACCTGGACGTTGCAGTCTTCAGGCTCCTGTAAACCTCTAAACCTGTCCAAATGTCTTATATGTTGTTATAGTACTTGCCCCAACTACCTCTTCCGGCACTCGATCCATACACCACCACCCTTTAGTGGAAAAATGTTACCCCTCAGGTTCCTATTCAATCTTCCTCTAGTTAAACCTATGTCCCCTGCTTCTCAATTCCCCAATTCTGGGCAGAAGATTCTGTACGTTTACCCGATCTATTCCTTTAAAACAAGGTCCCTTTCAGCAGGTAGACACAAAGTGCTGGAGTAACTCAGTGGGCCATGCAGCATATCTGGAGTAAAAGGACGGGTGACGTCTCAGGTCTGACCCGTCTTCGGACTGAAAGGGTCCCTTTCAACAGCTCGGAACTATCCTACCAACTACCATGAGAACCCTGCATCATGGTAGTATAGCAGTGGAAGGCAGGCACAAAGGGTGGGCAAAATGTGCAGGAAGGAACTGCAAATGCTGACATACACAAAAGATGCTGGAGCAACTCAGCGGAACAGGCAGCATCTGTGGAGAGAAGGAATGGGTAACGTTTCGTGTCGAGACCCTTCTTCAAGTTAGACATTGGTGTGTATAATGGTAAATGATATGACATTAATAAGCCTCATTTTGTTTCATTATGTTCATTCAAATGCAAATTAAAATGTTTCTGTTCAATTACCAACGCACCAAAACCCAATCTCTGTTGCCAAAGGAGTCAGTGCTCTGTCCCATGAGAGATGGACTAATGCATGATGCCACACTGTCTCTTATTGTTATGGCAATCCTTCATGTTGAAGGGCAGTGAAAGCATCGGGAACATGGAGGAAGATCAGAAATGGGACACAGCTGTAGAGGCAATTCCCCATTTCCCTTAATAAAGAAGAGGCTAGTGTTCCTATTTTGAATGGTGTAATGTGACAGATGTATTGGCCGTGTCCATTGATAGGAAAATACAATGTTGCCTGATGTAAAGTTAGGATCGCATTACCTCACAAAGCTCCCGGGAGGTTCTTGGTGAGCGCTCCTCACCCTGACCCTGTGGTGTTGATAAACGATGAAGCAAGATGCAGTAGGGAGACACAAAGTGCTGGAGTAACTCAGTGGTTCTGTAGAAGGGTCTTAGACAATAGACAATAGACAATAGACAATAGGTGCAGGAATAGGCCATTTGGCCCTACGAGCCAGCACCGCCATTCAATGTAATCATGGCTGATCATCCCCAATCAGTACCCCGTTCCTGCCTTCTCCCCATATGCCCTGACTCCACTATTTTTAAGAGCCCTATCTAGCTCTCTCTTGAAAGCATCCAGAGAACCTGCCTCCTCCGCCCTCTGAGGCAGAGAATTCCACACTCACCACTCTCTGTGAGAAAAAGTGTTTCCTCGTCTCTGTTCTAACTGGCTAACTCCTTATTCTTAAACTGTGGCCCCTGGTTCTGGACTCCCCCAACATCGGGAACATGTTTTCTGCCTCTAGCATGTCCACGCTCTTAACAATCTTATATGTTTCAATGAGATATCCTCTCATCCTTCTAAGAGTGTACAAACCCAGCTGCTCCATTCTCTCAGCATATGACAGTCCCGCCATCCCGGGAATTAACCTTGTAAACCTACGCTACACTCCCTCAATAGCAAGAATGTCCTTCCTCAAATTAGGGGACGTAAACTGCACACAATACTACAGGTGTGGTCTCACTAGGGCTCTGTACAACTGCAGAAGGACCTCTTTGCTCCTATATTCGATTCCTCTTGTTATAAAGGCCAACATGACATTCGCTTTCTTCACTGCCTGCTGTACCATCTTGACCCAAAACGTCATCCATTCCTTGTATGCAGTGATGCTGCTTGTCCCGCTGAGTTACTCCAGCATTTTGTGTCCATCCCAAGTAAGACCCTGTGTGGATGCAAGTTTCCCCATCCTCCCCAGTTCTCATTCAATGTTGTCTATCTTTGGTGTAAACCAGCATCTACAGTTCCTGCCTACGCATGTTAGATGCAGAGGTCATCATGCATTGCTCTTCAAAGTGTGTCCTCCTATAAAATGGCGAGACCAAGCGCAGACTGGATGATCGTTTCGCTAAACATGTTCACTCAGTCCGCCTGGGCCGATGCGATCACTTTCACTTCCCTTCCCAACCCCACACTGACCGGTCCCGACTCCGAGTGTTGTCTGTATGGAGTTCTCCCCGTGACTCGCTTGGGTTTTCTCCGAGATCAATAGGTATAAAAGTATTACATATAATCAAACATATAAAATTATCAAATGATTTGACCCGCTAGATACAGGAAACATGTTCCCGATGTTGGGGGAGTCCACAACCAGGGGCCACAGTTTAAGAATATGGGGTAGGCCATTTGGAACTGAGATGAGGAAAAACTTTTTCACCCAGAGGTTTGTGAATTCGTGAATATGAGTTTGAGTTTGTGCGTTTGTGAATATTTTCCTTCCATAGTCTGTGGAATTCTCTGCCTCAGAAGGCAGTGGAGGCCGATTCACTGGATGCATTCAAAAGAGAGTTAGATAGAGCTCTTAGGGCTAATGGAATCAAGGGATCTGGGGAGAAGGCTGGAACTGGGTACTGATTGTGGATGATCAGCCATGATCAAATTGAATGCCGGTGGTGGCTCGAAGGGCCGAATGGCCTACTCCATCCAGCACCTATTGTCTGTGTATCTATGTATTTATGTATCTCCGGTTTTCTCCCACTCTCCAAAGACGTACAGGTTTGTAGGTTAATTAACTTGGTATAAATGTAAATTGTCCCTTGTGTGTGTAGGATAGTGTTAATGTGCGGGGGATTGCTGGTCGGCGTGGACTCGATGGGCCGAAGGGCCTGTTTCTGTGCTGTATCTCTAAAACTAAACCTAAAGTAAGAATTTAATTGTTCCGTTACGGGATGTGTGGCAATAAAACACTCTTGACTTAACTCAATTCATCTCTTTGCACATCATTTATCAACCTCATTGTGACTGTAATCTCAGCTACATTGTTCTACTTTGCTGATGTACCAATATTGATGTTCAACAGTGCTCTAAACACTTCACGCTCAACAAAAATAAAAGATGTACCAATGTATTTGTGGAATACGGCACAGCCGGAGATGAGTAAATAGCTTTAAGGTGAGAGGGGCAAAGTTGACGCCAACTGATCTCTGTCCCAGGCTAGACTATCGTCTTGCACTAGTTTAGTTTAGTTTAGAGATACAGTGTGGAAACAGGCCCTTCGGTCCTCCAAGTCCACACTGACCAACGATCCCCGTGCACAAGCAATATCCCACTCACACCTGGGACAATTTTACATTTATACCAAGCCAATTAACCTACAAATCTGTACGTCTTTGGAGTGTGGGAGGAAACCGAAGGTCTCGGAAAAAAACCTATTATTCCAGGAATGAGTGGGTTCGCATATGATGAGCATTTGACGGCACTGGGCCTCTACTCGCTGGAGTTTAGAAGGTTGAGGGGGGACCTCATTGAAACTTACAGAATAATGAAAGGCCTAGATAGAGTGGATGTGGAAAGGATGTTTCCACTGGTGGGAGAGTCTAGGACGAGAGGTCATAGCCTCAGAATTAAAGGGCGCTCTTTTAGAAAGGAGGTGAGGAGGAACTTCTTTAGTCAGAGGGTAGTTAATCTGTGAAACTTATTGCCACGGAGGGCTAGGGAGGCCAAGTCAGTGGATATTAAATCAGAGATAGACAAATTCTTGATTAGAACGGGTCAGGTGTTATGGGGAGAAGGCAGGAAAATGGGATTAGCAGGCAGAGATCAATCATGATTGAATGGCAGAGTGGACTCGATGGGCCGAATGGCCTAATTCTCCTCCTATAACTTATAACATGATTTTTAATTAGAGAAAATAAATTAAGATAGACTTTGGAAGGGTCTTTGTTTTTGTATCGTTCTAACCCTCTTCCTTTGACAATGCTTGTGTTCAAGTCAATGCGTGAATAGTGATCTCAGATTCCAGCTTCATTTGTACTCTATCAGCTTTAACTTTGGGTGGCACGGTGGCGCAGCGGTAGAGTTGCTGCCTTACAGCGCTTGCAGTGGCAGAGACCCGGGTTTGATCCTGACTACGGGTGCTGTCTGTACGGAGTTGGTACGTTCTCCCCGTGACCTATGTGGGTTTTCTCCAAGATCTTCGGTTCTGTCCCACACTCCCAAAGACGTATAGACTTGTCGGTAAATTGGCTTGGTATAAATTTAAATTGTCCCTAGTATGTGTAGGATAGTGTTAGTGTGCGGAGATCGCCTGTGGGTGAGGATTTGGTGGGCCGAAGGGCCTGTTTCCACACTGTATCTAGAAACTAACCTAAAATACGATGATTAAACTTGATTCTATCTCAACACTTGACCTCCTTCTATCTGAGCAGCAGATTCTCATCGTGATGTAAACGCTCCTGATATCTTTCACAAGCACATGCATCAGTCCACCTGCCCAGACATTTCATGGGTGTGGGAAGGAACTGCAGATGCTGGTTTACACCAAAGATAAGACACAAAATCCTGGAGTAACTCCGCGGGTCAGGCAGCATCTCTGAAGAAAAGGAATAGGTGACATTTTGGTTCGAGACAAGGCGATAACATCTTGGACAGACATTGGGACTCAACAGGTCAACAGTGAAACTAGTATCAGAATCAGAATCACAATCAGAATCAGAATTACAATCACAATCAGAATCACAATCACAATCACAATCACAATCATCAGAATCAGAATCAGAATCAGAATCAGAATCAGAATCAGAATCAGAATCACAATCAGAATCAGAATTCACAATCAGAATCATCAGAATCACAATCAGAATCACAATCAGAATCACAATCAATCAGAATCAGAATCACAATCAGAATCACAATCAGAATCACACTTTATTTGCCAAGTATGTTTTGCAACATACGAGGAGTTTCATTATGACTATTAGGGTGGGGGAGGGATGGAGAGAGCGAGGGGATGCAAAGGTTACTTGAAGTTAGAGAAATCAATATTCATCCCACTGGATTGTAAGCCACCCAAAGGAGATCATCCCTCATCCTCCTGTGCTCAAAGGAATAGAGTCCCAGCCTCCTCAACATCTACCTATAGCTCAGACAATAGACAATAGGTGCAGGAGTAGGCCGTTTGGCCCTTCGAGCCAGCACCGCCATTCAATGTGATCATGGCTGATCATCCCAATCAGTACCCCGTTCCTGCCTTCTCCCCATATCCCTTGATTCTGTTAGCCCTAAGAGAATCCAACTCTCTCTTGAAAACATCCAGTGAATTGGCCTCCACTGCCTTGTGTGGCAGAGAATTCCACAGACTATGGCAGGAGAACAAAATCAGCATGAATTGCCCTGAATTGAATTGGCCACTGTTACTCTCCGTGCTAAATTGTCCGTTGCTATTACTATCTATGCTGAATTTAATTTATCATTATTACTATCTGTCTTGAATTGTCAATCGTTATTACTCGCTGTGCTAAATTGAATCAGTCGCTATTACTGTCTGTCTGGAATTGTCAGTCACTATTACTAATGGTGATGGATTAAAACTGTCACTATTACTCTATCCTGAATCATTGGGCACTAATAACTTCAGTGCTGAATAGAATCAGTTGCTAAACTATTAGTTGATATTACTTTGGTTTTTAACTTTTATTGTATAGGTTTCAATTCTGCCTTGGTTTCGAGATACAGCGGGGAAACAGGCCCTTCGGCCCACCGAGTCCGTACCGACCAGCAATCCCCGCACATTAACACAACCCTACACACGCGACTTACACTTATACCAAGCCAATTAACCTACAAACCCGTACGCCTTTGGAGTGTGGAAGAAAAACGAAGATCTCAGAGAAAACCCACGCGATCACAGGGAGAACGTACAAAACTCCGTACAGCCAATAGACAATAGACAATAGGTGCAGGAGTAGGCCATTCGGCCCTTTGAGCTCGCACCGCCATTCAAAGTGATCATGGCTGATCATCCCCAATCAGTACCCCGTTCCTGCCTTCTCCCCGTATCCCCTGACTCCGCTATTTTTAACCAAGAGGGAATCTACAATAGCCTATTAATCTCCCAACCACATGTCTTTTTCATGTAGCAGGGAACCCACACAGTCACAGGGAGAACATGCAAACTCCACATAGACAGCATCTAATCATAAACTAAACTAAACTAAACTAATTCAAACAGCCTAATTTCACATGAAAAATGTCCCGAAAGTTCACCTAAATACACCTCATTAAAAACCTCTCCTATATATCGGCGAGACTGAGTGTAGGCTTGGCGATTGTTTCTCTGAACACCACTGCTCACTCTGCCTAGACCTATCCGATCTCCCAGTTGCTAACCACTTTAACCCCCCTCCCATTCCCACACAGACCTTTCTGTCCTGGGCTTCCTCCCCTCCTGATTAAGTTTTACTGATTGTATGCCTCGTTGTCACCTTCCCCTCAGCTACCAATGTACCACTCTACAACAAAGTCCTGGGCCTCCTCCATTGCCAGAGTGAGGCCCAGCGTAAATTGGAGGAGAAGCACCTCATATTTCGCTTGGGTAGTTTACACCTTAGCGTTATGAACATCGACTTCTCTAATTTCAGGTAGTCCTTACTTTCTCCCTCCTTCCCCTCCCCTTCCCAGCTCTCCCACATAGCCGACTGTCTCTGCCTCTTCCTTTCTTTCCCACCCCCACCCCCCCCGACATCAGTCTGCTTCTGAAGAAGGGTCGCAACCCGAAATGTCGCCTACTCCTTTTCTCCATAGATGCTGCCTCACCCGCTGAGTTTCTCCAGCGTTTTTTGTCAACCACTCTAAATGTCCTTGATCATCTTCCCCTTTGATCTGTGTTTCCACACCTTGCCCTTCCATATCTCTATGTCTCCCTCTCCCCCGACTACTCTCAGGCTGAAGAAGGATCTCGACCCGAGATGTCATCCATTCCCCCTCTCCAGAGATGCTGCCTGTACCGCTGAGTTGCTCCAGCATTTTGTGTCTATCTTTGTTCGAGCAAAGCTTTGTGTTTTGTTTTCATTGAGGGCAGCCAACCTGTGTAAAAGGCCCTTGTGGCTAACGCACTTAAGTGGAACGGATCTGGCTGTATGGGGCTGAGTCAAATATTCCACTCTCTCAGCTGCTGTGTTCCACTCCACTGTCCCTGGCCTTTAGCGACTTAGTAGTGAGGTATCTTGCAGTGCCGAATGCAGAACGCAGTGAATACAATACGCATCCTCTGCAAACAGGAATCAAGACCTGGCAATTTCAATCTATCGAGCCCATTCTATGGTTGGCACTTGAGGGGTAATGAGGTATGGCACATATAGCTGGGAGGAACTGCTGCATTTCTTTACTATTTAGTGAAACAGCAACAATATCAATTTCGGATATTTTCTCTTATCCTGCTTGACGACACAGAGATCGAGCAGGTGAAAATCCTTTCGGGAGAGGACGAGGAGGGATGTCTTTAGTCAGAGGGTGGTGAATATGTGGAATTCCTTGCCACGGAAGGATGTGGAGGCTGTCTATTGATATTTTCAAGGCAGATATTGATAGATTCTTGATTAGTACGGGTGTCAGGGGTTAGGGGGTGAAGGCAGGAGAATGGGGTTGGGAGGGAGAGATAGACCAGCCATGATTGAATGGCGAATAGACCTGATGGGCCGAATGGCCTAATTCTGCTGCTATCATTTACGACTTTATGAACACATCCTGAATTCACTGAATTTACTGTGAATTGAACTGCAGATGCTGGTGTACACTGAAGATGGACACAAAATGCTGGAGTAACTCAGCGGGACAGGCAGCATCTCTGGTGAAAGGGATTAGGAAAGGAAGGCATTAAAGCCCTCCTTCTCTTCCCTGACTGCAGAACCTGCCAAAATCTACGCTCTATGTTAGTTGGCTCAGTCCATGCTCATGTCAGTGAGAAGCTGGAAGATCAACTACCAATGACTTATTATAAGTCGCAACCAAAGTGGCCGAGAAATCCCAGGGACAGAACATTACCCTTTAGAAATACTTTCCTACGACAGAGAACAGCTGCCTCACCACACCTGAGATCCTTTTGCACATTCTCCCTGTGACCGCATGGGTTTCCTCCAGGCGCTCCGGTTATCTCCCACATTCCAAAGACGTGCGGGTTTGCAGGTGAACTGGCCACGGTAAATTGCCCCGAATTTGTAGCGAGTAGATGAGAAAGTGGGATAACATGAAACGAGGGATCAGCATGGTTAAGTGGGCCAAAGGGCCTTTTTTCTTGCTGCATCTCATGGTCATAGTGCATGGAAACATGCCTTTGGTCCAACTTGCCCACACTGGCCAACATGTCCCAATCTACACTAGTCCCACCTGACTGTGCTTGACCCAGAAACATCTAAACCTATCTGATTTTTGGATCAATCGATCTTCCAGGTGTACAACTAAAGATCTATCTCTTTACTATCTACCAATGCCTAAAGTTCCACTATACTTACTAAAGAGCTACACCCCTTTCCATATGGAGACTAGGACTCGATTTACATATCATTTACCTTGATCAATGTGAGATGTGGGAGAACCTAATGTCATGTTTAGTATAGTTTAATTTAGAGATACAGTGTGGAAACAGGCCCTTCGGCCCACCGAGTCCGCACCGACCAGCGATCCCCGCACATTGACACTATCCTACATTTTTTTTTTTTATTTTAAACCAAGATAATTATCCTACAAATCTGTGCATCTTTGGAGTGTGGGAGGAAGCCGAGGATCTCGGAGAAATCCCACACGGTCACTGGAAGAGCGTAAAATTCCATACAGATAGCACCCATACAGATAGCACCCGTAGTCGGGATTGAACCCGGGTCACTGGCGCTGTAAGTGCTGTAAGGCAGCAACTCTACCACTGCACCACCGTGCCACCCAAAGTTAAAACTGAGAGATTACAAATGAAGGTGAAATCTGAGACCACTGTTCACATATTGACTTGAACCTATGCATTTTCAAAGTAGGAGATTTAGAAAGGTTGATCAACAAAGACCCTTCCAAAGCCCATCTTCATTTATTTTCTCTTCTTGAAAATCATAATTTACAACCCCAAGCACCAGAAGACATCGGTTTAAGGTGAGAAGGAAACAATTGAATAAGAATTTGAAATATTGAAACATATAAGATTGTTAAGGGCTTGGACACGCTAGAGGCAGGAAACATGTTCCTGATGTTGGGGGAGTCCAGAACCAGGGGGCACAGTTTAAGAATAAGGAGTAAGCCCTTTAGAACGGAGGCGAGGAAACAGTTATTCTCACAGAGAGTGGTGAGGCTGTGGAATTCTCTGCCTCAGAGGCAGGTTCTCTGGATGCTTTCAAGAGAGAGCTAGATAGGGCTCTTAAAAATAGCAGAGTCAGGGGATATGGGGAGAAGGCAGGAACGGGGAACTGATTGGGGATGATCAGCCATGATCACATTGAATGGCGGTGCTGGCTCGAAGGGCCGAATGGCCTACTCCTGCGTCTATTGTCTATTGTCTATTGAATCTGAGGGACAACTTTTTCCCATAGAGTGGTGGATACATGGGACGAGGTGCCAGAGGAGGTAGCTGAGGCAAGTACCATAACAACATTGAAAAGATATTTGGACAGGTACATGGATAGGAAAGTTGTGTTTAGTTCAGAGATACAGCATGGAAACAGGCCCGACTGCTTCTGCACTGACCAGCGATCCCACACATTGACACTATCCTAGGGATCGTGGACATTAGGGACAAATTAGAATTCTATCAAACCTGTGCGTCTTTGGAGTGCGGGGGGAAACCGGAAATCCTGGAGAAAACCCACGCAGGTCACGGGGAGAACGTGCATACAGCACCCACAGTCAGGATCGAACCCGGGTTTCTGGCGCTGTACGACAGCAACTCTACCGCTGTGACATCGTGCCACCCTCTTCCTGACAGAAAAGGTTTAGAGGATCAAATGTGGGAAGGCGGGGCTAGTCTAGACGGGGCATCTTGGTTGTCAGGGGCAATTGGGCCTAAAAAAGGGCCTGTTTCCACGCTGTAGCACTCTTTGAGTGTCTACAATCATTACTGCTCATCATCACACACCACCACCCAACCCTCGTGCTTCCAACCATGCATGAAAGAGCTCTTGCCCTAACTCACCACACCCCCAGGACTGCATGGAAAAGGGACGAGGTGCTGGGCTGAAGGATCAGTTTTTGCCGCCATCATTTTCATTTTTTTTCATTTTTTTAATCATTTTTTACACAGAGAGTGGTGAATCTCTGGAATTCTCTGCCACAGAAGGTAGTTGAGGCCAGTTCATTGGCCATTTTTAAGAGGGAGTTAGATGTGGCCCTTGTGGCTAAAGGGATCAGGTGGTATGGAGAGAAGGCAGGTACGTGATACTGAGTTGGATGATCAGCCATGATCATATTGAATGGCGGTGCAGGCTCGAAGGGCCGAATGGCCTAATCCTGCACCTATTTTCTATGTTTCTATGCAATCAGTTGGGCAAGACACAGCACTCAACGGAAGGATTCAATTGCACCTCCGCTGCCAAATGGAAAACAGAAGAGGCATCTTCTACTGAGACAGAGAATCGGGCTTATCCTCTGAGCCATTTCCTCTTTGTTTTGTCTCTTCAATTGGTTCTCCTCAAAGAGAGAAAGAAAATCTTAATTTGTGAATTAATGGCTTTTCTCGGCGGAATTGCAAATTCTGTTTTAAATGTCACATTTCACACACACAGTCCCAATCTACACTAGTCCCACCTGACTGTGCTTGACCCAGAAACATCGAAACCTATCTGATTTTTGGATCAATCAATCTTCCAGGTGTACAACTAAAGATATATCTCTTTACTATCTGCCAATGCCTAAAGTTCCACTGTACTTACTAAAGAGCTACACCCCTTTCCATATGGAGACTAGGACTCGATTTACATATCATTTACCTTGATCAATGTGAGATGTGGGAGAACCTAATGTCATGTTTAGTATAGTTTAATTTAGAGATACAGTGCGGAAACAGACCCTTCGGCCCACCGAGTCCGCACCGACCAGCGATCCCCGCACATTGACACTATCCTACAGTTTTTTTTATTTTAAACCAAGATAATTATCCTACAAATCTGTGCATCTTTGGAGTGTGGGAGGAAGCCGAAGATGTCGGAGAAATCCCACGCAGTCACTGGAAGAGTGTAAAATTCCATACAGATAGCACCCGTAGTCGGGATTGAACCCGGGTCTCTGGCGCTGTAAGTGCTGTAAGGCAGCAACTCTACCACTGCACCACCGTGCCACCCAAAGTTAAAACTGAGAGATTACAAATGAAGGTGAAATCTGAGACCACTGTTCACATATTGACTTGAACCTAAGCATTTTCAAAGTAGGAGACTTAGAAAGGTTGATCAACAAAGACCCTTCCAAAGCACATCTTCATTTATTTTCTCTTCTTAAAAATCATAATTTACAACCCCAAGCACCAGAAGACATCGGTTTAAGGTGAGAAGGAAACAATTGAATAAGAATTTGAAATATTGAAACATATAAGATTGTTAAGGGCTTGGACACGCTAGAGGCAGGAAACATGTTCCTGATGTTGGGGGAGTCCAGAACCAGGGGCCACAGTTTAAGAATAAGGAGTAAGCCCTATAGAACGGAGACGAGGAAACAGTTATTCTCACAGAGAGTGGTGAGGCTGTGGAATTCTCTGCCTCAGAGGCAGGTTCTCTGGATGCTTTCAAGAGAGAGCTAGATAGGGCTCTTAAAAATAGCAGAGTCAGGGGATATGGGGAGAAGGCAGGAACGGGGAACTGATTGGGGATGATCAGCCATGATCACATTGAATGGCGGTGCTGGCTCGAAGGGCCGAATGGCCTACTCCTGCATCTATTGTCTATTGAATCTGAGGGACAACTTTTTCCCATAGAGTGATGGATACATGGGACGAGGTGACAGAGGAGGTAGCTGAGGCAAGTACCATAACAACATTGAAAAGATATTTGGACAGGTACATGGATAGGAAAGTTGGGTTTAGTTCAGAGATACAGCATGGAAACAGGCCCGACTGCTTCCGCACTGACCAGCGATCCCACACATTAACACTATCCTAGGGATCGTGGACACTAGGGACAAATTAGAATTCTATCAAACCTGTACGTCTTTGGAGTGCGGGGGGAAACCGGAAATCCTGGAGAAAACCCACGCAGGTCACGGGGAGAACGTGCGTACAGCACCCACAGTCAGGATCGAACCCGGGTTTCTGGCGCTGTACGACAGCAACTCTACCGCTGTGACATCGTGCCACCCTCTTCCTGACAGGAAAGGTTTACAGGATCAAATGTGGGAAGGCGGGGCTAGTCTAGACGGGGCATCTTGGTTGACAGGGGCAATTGGGCCTAAAAAAGGGCCTGTTTCCACGCTGTAGCACTCTTTGAGTGTCTACAATGATTACTGCTCATCATCACACCACCACCCAACCCTCGTGCTTCCAACCATGCATGAAAGAGCTCTTGCCCTAACTCATCACACCCCCAGGACTGCATGGGAAAGGGACGAGGTGCTGGGCTGAAGGATCAGTTTTTGCTGCCATCATTTTCATTTTTTTCATTTTTTTAATCATTTTTCACACAGAGAGTGGTGAATCTTTGGAATTCTCTGCCACAGAAGGTAGTTGAGGCCAGTTCATTGGCCATTTTTAAGAGGGAGTTAGATGTGGCCCTTGTGGCTAAAGGGATCAGGGGGTATGGAGAGAAGGCTGGTACGTGATACTGAGTTGGATGATCAGCCATGATCATATTGAATGGCGGCAGGCTCGAAGGGCCGAATGGCCTACTCCTGCACCTAATTTCTATGTTTCTATGCAATCAGTTGGGCAAGACACAGCACTCAACGGAAGGATTCAATTGCATCTCCGCTGCCAAATGGAAAACAGAAGAGGCATCTTCTACTGAGACAGAGAATCGGGCTTATCCTCTGAGCCATTTCCTTTTTGTTTTGTCTCTTCAATTGGTTCTCCTCAAAGCGAGAAAGAAAATCTTAATTTGTGAATTAATGGCTTTTCTCGGCGGAATTGCAAATTCTGTTTTAAATGTCACATTTCACACACACAGCAGAGAGCCTCTCTGCTCTGGGAACAATCACAGGGCTCCTTTCCAATAGCTACTGAGTGTAACATGCTACTTTTAATTTACAATAACACATGACAAAGGCAGAAATAATGGGCCTTATGACACCTCTGTCCCCGAAGCTTCCTCCGAAGACACGGTGTACTTAATAGACGTCACACTACATTATCTCATTGGCCTTTCGCTGGACCTTTCACAGAGCGCCCCTCGCATCCTCTGCAATTGGTGAGCGGCCATTTCCACATTAGCCCCGGAATTAATGACTCCAATTTGGTCCTCAACTCAACTCATCAGTTCTTTCCACGGCACTCTGTACAACGTCAAAAAAAAAAAAGAGCTTTTTTTTTTTTTTTTTTGAGTTGGTACGTGGCAGGAGTTATATCAACCCAAGGTGATTGAATATGCAATTTACTTTCACCTTGCTGTCAGAAGCCTGGGAGAAGCCAGCGTGGAGGTTGCCTCTGTGCTTGGCTGTCAGCACTCAGCGAGCTGCCAGACTACCACCTCCCTCCATTCTTCTTGCAAATTACATTTTCAAATTGGTTTCTGTTTTACAAACAAAGGTAATAGGAACAAATAAAACATTCCAATATATACAGGGGGGCTGTCAGTCTCCACCCGCGTCAATTACTGGCTCGCAACTCAGCGCCTTTATCTTCGGAAATTTTAACGCCCCTCCGCTTTAGTTTGCAAGTCCGAGCCGGCCGCCTGCCCCTTTTCCGGGGTTACGTCCGCGCCCGGGTGGTGCTAGAAAAGGGACTACACGCAGTCCGCGGGCGCCCTTGGGTATTTCCGGGACCGCTGGTCACCGCGGGGGGTGGAATACATCCTGAATAAGGATGGGGAAATAGTCATTTAATATTCATAATTTAAGAATATTTGTTTTATTTTGCATCATGGTGGTGGGTTTGTTTGTATTGTTTTGTATTGTACATATAACTTTTGTAAATAATTGTCAAATTATTTTTGGACAAAAAAAAGGAGATGTCTCTGTCGGAACCGGCTGCCTGCCCCTTCGTCCGGGAGTTACATCGGGAAGGAACGTGCGGTGCGCACGGGCACCACGGGGGGATTTCCAGGACCGCTTGGCACCGTGAGGGGGTTGAATGCATTCTGGACCAGGATTGTCAAGAGTCAAGAGAGCCAAGAGTGTTTTATTGTCATGTGTCCCAGACAGAACAATTAAATTGTTACTTGCAGCAGCACAACACAGCATGTAAACATAGTACACTGCAAACAATATAACAAACGAGAGAGAAAAAAGTTCAGTGTGCGTGTACACATACATATACACACATGCATACACATGCATATATATATATATGTGTGTGTGTGCGCGTGTGTGTACGTAAATATATATGTGTGTATATGCATGTACACACACGCTTAACTTTTTTTTCTTGGTTATGATATAATTTGCGAACATATGTATATATATATATATATATATATATATATATACATACATACACGCACACACATGCACACACGTGCATGCACACACACACACACACACGCACACATAAAAAACAAGCAAACAATAATAGTGCAAAAAGACAAATCCCATGCCCGCAAGTCAATGTCGTTCTGAGCTTATTTGGAGGTTGTAGTGTTTAATAGCTGTAGGGAATAATATAGTCACTTAATATTTAGTATTAAGAATATTTGCTGACTTTGTATAGTGGTAGTGGGTGTGTTGGTGTTGTTTGTTCTGTAAATATTATTATTGTAAATAATTGAATACATTTATTTTCGTAGAGAAAAAATAAGTGAGGCAATTGGTTCCACTTGCAAAATGTTCCTCACTATGATAAATCATGTTACGCCATTATAATGGAAGAGTCGCCGGGTAATTGCGATGTATTGATCTCGTGAATGCTCAAATCCCTCCATGGTTTGAGTTCACCCTATCTCCGCAAAGCCATCTTAGTCCACAACCCTCTGATGTATAGGTACCTGGGCACTCTGCTGCCTTGTTCTGATTTCCCCTCAACCCACCAAGCCCAATGCTCAAGTACTCATCTGTTCATTAGTTCATAAGTTATCGGAGCAGAATGAGGCCAACAAGTTTACTCCGCCATTCAATCATAGCTGATCTCTCTCCCTCTCAACCCCATTCTCCTGCCTTCTCCCCATAACCCCTGACACCCATACTAATCAAGAATTTGTCATTCTGTGCCTTAAAAATATCATTGGTATCCGACCTCCACAGCTGTCTGTGGCAATGAGTTCCACAGATTCACCACCCTCTGACTAAAGAAATTCATCCTCATCTTACCAAAGGCCTGTCATTTTATTCTGAGGCTGTTCCCTCTGGTCCTAAACTCTCCCATTAGTGGAAACATCCTCTCCGCATCCACTCTATCCAGGCCTTTCATTATTCGGTAAGTTTCAATGAGGTCCTCCCTCAGCCTTCTATACTCCTGCACTGTCAAACGCTCTTCATATATTAACCCACTCATTCCTGGGATCAATCTCATAGTATCGGAACCTCTTGAGTCCTCGACTACTTCTTAAAGTCACCCCTTAAAACCCAGTGTTAGGTGATTCAACCCAGCATCTCAGCATGAGATAATACCAAATGCTAAGTTAGATACAGGTCTGTGAGATTCCACGCAAAACAGCAAGATTTGCTTGTTGAATATGTCTTAAATCACATTCAGAAAACCATGGCCACAATGACACTGTTGCTGGTTTTAACCTGCATTTGGAAAAACAATCCTAATGGATAATCTCACCCAGGTCACTCCCTCTCCTCTCGTCTTGCATCGGGTAAGAGGTACAGAAGTGTGAAAACGCACACCTCCAGTTTCAGGGACATCTCTTCCCAGCTGTTATCAGACAACTGAACCATCCTATCAACAACTAGAGAGCAGTCCAGAGCTACCATTTACCTCATTGAAGACACTTGGTCTATCTTTAATCAGACTTTGTTTGGCCTTTATCTTGGACTAAATGTTATTCCCTTTATCATGTTTCTGCACACTGTGGGTGGTTTGATTGTGATCCATATTGTACCTCATAGTATACGTTATAATAAACTACACGACTAGCTTTGGCTGTGGGAAATTGTTACACAAATGAGATTGAGTTTTAATGAAGAGATGACCAAGCAGATTGATGAGGGCAGGGCGAGAGATGTTGTCTACGTGGACTTTGACAAGGCATTTCATGGTAGGCTGGTCCAAAATGTTTTAAACCAACCTCCCTTCCATTGACTCCATTTATACCTCACGTTGCCAGGGCAAGGCCAGCAGCATAATCAAGGACGAGTCGCACCATGGCCACTCCCTCTTCTCCCCGCTTCCTTCGGGCAAAAGGTATAGAAAACGCACACCTCCAGATTCAGGGACAGTCTAGTGAAAAGCTTTTGTTGCGTGCTAATTAGTCAGCGGAAAGACAACTCAATTACAATCAAGTCACCCATAGTGTATGGGAATAATGTCCGATTAAAGATAGTCCGAGGGTCTCCATTGAGGTAGATTATTGTTCAGGACTGCTCTCTAGTTGTAGTAGGATGGTTCTGTTGCCTGATAACAGCTGGGAAGAAACTGTCCCTGAATCTGCAGATGTGCGTTTTCGAAACCTATACCGTTTGCCCGATGGGAGAGGGGAGAAGAGGGAGTGGCCAGGGTGCAACTCGTCCTTGATGTTACAGCTGCACAAAGAGTTGATAATGTCACATTTGGAACACAGTGTACAGTTCTGCTTGCCCTGCGATCAGAAGGATGTCATTAAAATGGAATGAATGCCAAAAAGATTTTCAAGAATGTTAGTGGGACTGGATAGTTTGCATTAAAAGGAGAGATTGCATTGGTGGAACTTATTCCGTTGACGTGTTGGAGGCTAAGACTTGATTTCATAGAGATATATAAAATCAAGGGGATCATAGATGAGGTGAATAGCCACAGTGTTTTAGAATGAGCTGTGTTGAAGACAGGTAAAATTACATGATATTTGGAGAGGTACATGGCTAGGGCAGGTTAGTAGGGATATGGGTCTAGCAGGCTGGACAACTTGGTGGGCATGGATGAATTGGGCCGAAGGGCCTGTTTCTCTATTGTGACTCTCAGCAATTTCACAGGTTTCATTTAGTTTAGTTTAGTTTAGAGATACAGCGCGGAAACAGACCCCTCGGTCCTGCGGCCCACCGTGTCTGCACTGACCAGCGATTCCCACACATTAACACTATCCTACACACATTTACATTTATACCAAGCCAATTAACCTACAAACCTGCACGTCTGTGGAATGTGGGAGGAAACCGAGTATCTTGGAGAAAACCCGAGCAGGTCACAGGAAGAACGTACAAACTCCATTCAGACAGCAGCCGGGGTCAGGATCGAACCCGGGTCCGTGGCGCTCTAAGGCAGCAACTCTACCGCTGCGCCACCGTGTCGCCCAATCATGAGGTCAAAACATGATGCTCTTTCTTCAAAGTCCTAATGTACCAACAACATTAGTAAAAAGCCAGATACAACAGAAGGGATTGAATGAGGACATGGTCCAGTCACTGAAGATTTTCAATTGTGTAGTTTGTTTTTCAGTCAATCTCCTGTAACATCCCTAATGTACAGCCTGGGGAAATGCTGCCCATTGATTATTCAGATGTAAGCCGAATGAATAAATGTTGGTAGGATCAGATAGTACTTATACAAAGAGGTGCAAGGAAGGAACCGCAGATGCTGGAATCTAGAGCAAAATGCAAAGTGCTGGAGTAACTCAGCCGGTCAGGCAGCATCTGTGGAGGGAATGGACAGGTGACGTTTAGGTATAGGACACAAAGTGATGGGGTAACACAGTGGGGCCAGGCAGCATCTCTGGAGAAACATGAACAGGTGACAATAGACAATAGACAATAGACAATAGGTGCAGGAGTAGGCCATTTGGCCCTCGAGTCAGCACCGCCATTCAATGTGATCATGGCTGATCATCCCCAATCAGTACCCCGTTCCTGCCTTCTCCCCATATCCCCAGACTCTGCTATTTTTAAGAGCCCTATCTAGCTCTCTCTTGAAAGCATCCAGAGAACCTGCCTCCACCGCCCTCTGAGGCAGAGAATTCCACAGACCTCGGGTCTAGACCCGGGATTTCAAGTCTAGACCCTTCTTCAGATTGGAAAGGTCAGTACCTTTCTACAGATTGTTGAAGGGTCCTGACCCAAAACGTCACCTGAGTATTCCCTCTACTTCTTATTTTGTGTTCTTATGCTACATGGTGGCTCGCCACTGCTGTGCACATCGTTGCACTATTGGAGTGTTAAGTACAAGGTGTGGAGTAGTACATGGATTATCCAGCAATGGGCATTGCAGTAGGTGTTGCATTGTCTGGGTCTGTGTGCCACAGTCACAGGTTGTTGTACCCTCGATGTAGCCCCATTTGTGCATTGTCACCCTTGACCTCCCGACCCCGGTTCGCAGTGGGTTGAGACATCTCCAGTTCAGCCATGTGTTCATCACCACCTGGTGGTAAGCACTCTGCTGCTGGTATGCCCATCTTGGTGGAAATAGGGACAGTGACTCTACAGATGCTCCCTGACCCGTGGAGTTACTTCAGCACTTTGCGCTTTCATTCATTCATAAGATCTAGGAGCAGAATTAGGCCATTCAGCTCATCAAGTCTACTCCGCCATTCAATGATGGCTGCACTATCTTTCCCTCTCAACCCCATTATTCTACCTTCTCCCCATATCGCCTGATACCCGTACTAATGAAGAATCTGCCTTAAAAATATCCATCGACTTGGCCTCCACTGCCTTCTGTGGCAAAGAATTCCACAGATTCACCACCCTCTGACTAAAAAAAATCCTCCTCATCACCTTCCTAAAGGAACGTCCTGTTATTCTAAGGCTATGGCCTCTGGTCCTAGACTCTCCCACTAGTGGAAGCATCGGCTCCATATTCACTCTTTCCAAGCCTTGCTCCAGGTTTTGCTCAAGCTGTAAAAATCCAGTCTATCTGGTCAACTACTTAGATGTACATGGAGGGAACATGCCCTTCGTCCCACTGAGTCCACGCCGACCAGCGATCACCCCGTACACTCACACTGCCCAACACTTCGTGTCCTTCTTTGTAAAGCAGCATCTACAGTTCATTTTTTCTCTATCTTCTCTCTCAGTTGGAAGTTTATGGCCACCGTAAGTATAAAAGGTCACACTGAACAATGTACATTTGCTTCCCAGCTGTTATCAGGCAACTGAACCATCCTATCACCAACTAGAGAGCGGTCCTGAGCTAACTTAAGGATAAGGGGGAAATCCTTTAAAACCGAGATGAGAAGAACTTTTTTTTCACACAGAGAGTGGTGAATCTCTGGAACTCTCTGCCACAGAGGGTAGTTGAGGCCAGTTCATTGGCTATATTTAAGAGGGAGTTAGATGTGGCCCTTGTGGCTAAGGGAATCAGGGGGTATGGAGAGAAGACAGGTACGGGATACTGAGTTGGATGAACAGCCATGATCATATTGAATGGCGGTGCAGGCTCGAAGGGCCGAATGGCCTACTCCTGCACCTAATTTCTATGTTTCTATGTTTCTAACATTACCATTTTGGGGACCCTCGGACTATCTTTAATCAAACGTTTCTGTATGTTACCCTGCACTAAATGTTATTCCCTTTATCATGTATCTGTGCACTGTGGATATGTCGATTGTAATCATGTATAGTCTTTCCGCTGACTGGATAGCACGCAAAAAAAGAAAGCCTTTCACTGTACCTCGGTACATGAGATAATAAACTAAATTAAACTAAATTAACTAAACTACACTAAACTAAACTAAACTGCATATAGACATCTCAATATGAGATAATACATTTTTAACCATATCGTAGCTACTCAATAGTTGGTAGATTAGACATTTCAGCAATTGAATAATGTGGCAGGCTAAATCATCTCGATTTTTTACGAAAAGTGATTGCAAGATTTCCTGTTGTTTTATTTATTGATTTTGTTTACTTTTTGTAGCTATTGATTTGTGATTTGTTCAGCATGAAATTTGATGGAATCTAAAATGCAGCATAAATAAAACATTCGGCAAATGAACAGGGTCCCCGACCCGAAACGTCACCTATCCATTTTCTTTAGGGATAGATGCAAAAGGCTGGAGTATCTCAGCGGGTCAGGCAGCATCTCCGGGGAAAAGGAATAGGTGACGTTTCGGGTCGAGACCCTTCATCAGACTGATAGTCGGGGAGAGGGAAACTGAAGGCGTAAGAAGATACAGAACAAACCACAGCCTGCATTGGTGGCTCAGGAAAGGTGGAGCCCACAATGGTCCATTGTTGGCTGGGGACGAGGAGGTGATAACAAAGGGATAAGGAACGGTGGAATTAGCAAGAGGACTGGGGGGGGGGGGGGGGGGGGGGGGGGGTAGGGGTGGGGGGGGGGGGGGGGGGGATGCAAGGGTTACTTGAAATTAAATAAATCGATATTTCTTCTGCTAAGTTGTGAGGTGCCCAAGCGAAATATGAGGTGCTGTTCATCCAATTTGTTTGTAGCCTCACTCTGTCAGTGGAGGAGGCCCAAGACAGAAAGGTCAGTGTGGGCATGGGAGAGGGGAGTTAAAATGGTTGGCGTCTTCTCCAGAGATGCTGCCTGACCCGCTGAGTTACTCCAGCATTTTGATTCTATCTTCGGTATAAAGATAGCATCTGCAGTACAATGTGCTGCCCATTTCTGAGGGAGCTGGGGAATTCAACATCGCCAAATTGTGATGGTTAATAATATTCTCAGTACATTTCTTGTAAGTTCCCCACAAACAGTTGATGAGTAGAAACCTTTTCTTACGCACAAGGTGTTGATGAAGACAATTTGGAACTCCCCCAACAACACCACCTACTGGATAAAACTTGTAGCTATATTGCACCAGGCAAGTAACTATGAACTGTGTTTCCATTTAGTTTTGTGTCGGAAGGAACTGCAGATGCTGGTTTAAACCAAAGATAGACACGGTGACATTTCGGGTCGAGACCCTTCTTCAGACCCATCTTGTAGTTGTTATTTGTTGATGGTTTAGTTCAGATAGACACAAAGTGCTGGAATAACTCAGCGGGTCAGACAGCATCTCTGGAGAGAAGGAATGGGTGGCGTTTCGTGTTGAGACCCTTCTTCAGACAAGAACGGAAACAGGCCCTTAGGCCCACCTAGTCCACACCGACCAGCAGTTAACACTAACCTACACACACCAAAGACAATTTTGAATTTACATCAAGCCAATTAACCTACAAGCCTGTACGCCTTTGGAGTGTGGGAGGAATCCGAAGATCTCGGAGAAAACCCACACAGGTCATGGGGAGAACGTACAAACTCCTGTACAGTGAAGCACCTGTTGTCGGGATCGAACCAGGGTCTCTGGTGCTGTAGCTCTGTATGTGGCACCACTGTACCGCCCCTTTGTACATGTACCTTAAATGTTAAATTGTCCCATTTAACATTTGTTTAGGCTTCCTTTTTTCTCCTATCTGTTATGGTGATATTTTATTCAAAGTTTTGTCATTTATTCATAGAGTTATACAGCCTAGACCTTCTGGCTCAACCTGCCCACACCGGCCAACATGTCCCAGCTACACTAGTCACACCAGCCTGCATTTGGCCGATATTCCTCTAAACATGTCCTATCCATGTAATATCAGACTATCCAGTCTGAAGATGGGTCTCGAGCCAAAACATCACTCATTCCTTCTGCCTATCCCGCTGAGTTACTCCAGCTTTTTGTGTCTGTCTTCGGTTTAAACCAGCATCTACTGTTCCTTCCTACACATGTCCTCTCCATGTACCTGTCAAACTGGTGCTTAAACATTACAAAGTTTTGTTTATTATCTTTGTGACTGTGGTTAGTCTCTTGTACTTTTTTATGCATTCTAGAGTTAAAAGCACAAACTCCCAGCACGCCAAAGTAATTTACTTCTTTTGAAACCTATCACCAATTGCACAGGCTTCATATAGCTATCACCAATGCGCAGAAGAAATCTACTCAATCTTGCCCTTCAGCTTCTGAGATAGAAATCTTCTCTGTGAAGGTTGAGATGTAAAGACTGAAATGGTAATCTCCGGAGGTTGTTTGTAAGAAGCATCTCCATTATGTTTAGGCAGGGGAATTGTAGTTTTGTTCGTTGTAGAAAATACTAAATAAGCTCTGAACTACATAGACTTTAGTTAACTTTAGTACAGAGATACAGTGCGCACCGACCACCGATCCCTGCACATTAACACTATCCTACACACACCTAGGAACAATTTTTTTTTAACATTTATTCCGGGCCAATTAACCTACAAACCTCTATTTCTAGAGTGTGGGAGGAAACTGAAGATCTCAGAGAAAACCCACGCAGGTCACGGGGAGAATGTACAAACTCCGTACAGACAGCACCCGTAGTCAGGATCGAACCCAGATCTCTGGCGCTGTACGGCAGTAACTCTACCGCTGTGCCACCGTGCCGCCCTACTTGGGGGCATTGGTTTTGTCTTTGAGCACTATTCTTGATGTTTGCGTTTATCTGTATGTATGTGTGGGTGTATATACTGCGTGGATTGTCTCTGAGATCTTCACAAATGCATACAGATAAAAGTAAACAAACAATTATATATATGTGTGTGCCTGCGTGCGTGCGTGCGTGCATGTGTGTGTGTGTGTGTGTGTGTGTGCGTGCGTGCGTGCGTGCGTGCGCGTGTGTGTGTGTGTTCGTGTCTGTGTGTGATTTTGTGTGTGTTTGTGCCTGTGTGTGAGCAGTTGCTATCTTTCTGTACTGCCCCTGTAGATTTGTGTGTATTTGTGTGTGTACATATATATATATATATACACACACACACACACACACACTGAACTTTTTGTCTCATTTATTATATTGTTTACAGTGTACTATGTTGACATATTCCGTTGTGCTGCTGCAAGTAAGAATTCCATTGTTCCATCTGGGACACATGACAATAAAACACTCCTGATTTTCTTCAATAATAAAAATCTCCGAAATTGAGTCAGTAGAAAAATTCCACCTCATCCAACTCGTGTTATTTAATTAAGCCTAATTCCTCATTTCAAACTGTCACTGCTGATCACAGGTCTATGTCCAGTGGGATTTTTACACAACTCTAACGCAGCTTAAAGCGCCTTCTCCAGGCACCACTCAAATTTGGAAACCGAGACACTGTCAGCATGTCGTTTGATGACTTTTTTCTGCAGTTCAAATAGACACGCAATGTGATTTATGTCTCGCTGTCTTCCAGAGGGAACAGGGCAGCAATGAAATAAAAATATGATAAACAAAACTACCAGAAATCAGACCCTGCGTTAGAATCCACTGTACTGACGGTAACCACTTAATACTCCATTGGTGTCCTTTACCTTTTCAGTTAAATCTATCAATTCACCGTACAGCCTACCCTCCCTATTACCGTCCGCTTCATGACGGATTTCGGTTCAAATCGATGAAAATCTGTCGCAAACGAGCCATCCGTTCGCACAGGAAACCAAGGACGGAGTTTGTTGTTTCACGGAGTGAAATTTACTCCAAGCCAAGCTAGTTCGTTTTTCAGAAGGAACTGCAGATGCTGGAAAATCGAAAGTACACAAAAATGCTGGAGAAACTCAGCGGGGGCAGCAGCATCTATGGAGCGAAGGAGATAGGCAACGTTTCGGGACGAAACCCAGAAGGAAATAGGCAACGTTTCGGGCCGAAACCCAGAAGGGTTTCGGGCCGAAACGTTGCCTATTTCCTTCGCTCCATAGATGCTGCTGCACCCGCTGAGTTTCTCCAGCATTTTTGTGTACCTTTATGCTACTTGGTTAGTTGGTTAGTTTATTTTATTCTCACATGTACCGAGGTGGCACATTAAAATGCTTTTGTTGCGTGCTGACCAGTCAGCGGAAAGACAACACATGATTACAATCGAGCCATTTACAGTGTGTACATACATGAGAAGGGAATAACATTTAGTGCAAGGTAAAGCCAGCAAAGTCCAGTCAAAAAGAGTCCAGTTGTGATAGGGAGTAAATTTTGTCTCTGCCTGTGTTTAACCTTTCCTATTTAATGTATGTTTAGAGTCGTAGAGTCATACAGCGTGGAAACAGGCCCTTCGACCCAACTTGCCCACTCTGACCAACAGTCCCACCTACACTAGTCTCACCTGCTTGCGCTTGGCCCATATCCCTCTAAAGCAGACATATCCATGTACCTGTCCAAATGCTGCTTCTCTATGCTTTGCATGTTCTCCCCGTGACCGGCGTGGGTTTTCTCCAGGATCCCCGGTTTCCTGCCACGCTCCAAAGACATGCAGGTTTCTAGGTTAATTGACTTGGAACAATTGTAAAAAAAATGTGTCCCCGGTGTGCGTAGAATAGTGTAAATGTACGGGGATCGCTGGTCGGCGCGGACTCGGTGGGCCGAAGGTGCCTGTTTCCGCGCTGTATCTCTAAACTAAACTAAACTAAACTAAAGTCTCAAAAGTCCCGGCGGCTGTCACTCTACTCAACAACATACCTCGGTGACTGCCAATCACCAACCACCCCCCGGACACTTATTATTATTTATTCAAATCATTTGCTATGTCGCTCTTCCAGGGAGATGCTAAATGCATTTTGTTGTCTCTGTACTGTACACTGACAATGACAATTAAAATTGAATCTGAATCTGAATCTGAAAGTCAAAAGCAAAGTGTGGTTGTGAGTCGATGGATGATCTTGCGAAATAATGAGTTGATGCATTAAAATGTGTACTAACCCCCAGAACATGGTCTCCATTTATTGACTATTTGAAGGGGTAGATTGGTTCAGCACTGGAACTTGACTGAAGCCCGAACTCAGGATTAGATGAAAAGTTATATTTAGTAATTTACGAACCAATGTTGTATTATTCGTAAATTATTCCATTCTTCTTTATCATGTTTTTTTTTTCTTTCTTATTCTCTATCTATAAAAAAAAAACTAGAAGCAGTTAAGATACAACTGATAATATTAGCAATGTATGACTGACTGGTATACATGAAATGTTTTTATTATGATATGTACTTGCTTCTAATAAAAATATTAATTAAAAAAAAAAAATGTGATCGGAAGATTCCAACTTTTCATCAATGTTTTTAAATTGAATAAATCTCTGTTTAATGGTGTAAAATGGTGAAAGTGCAATTGAAGTCACCTGCATTATGCAACAGATATATACGCAGTGTTATTTAGACATTTGGACCCTTGGACTATCCTTGTTCGGACTTTGCTGGCTTCACCTTGCACTAAACGTTATTCCCCTATCATGTATCTGCACACTGTAAATGGCTCGATTGTAATCATGTATTGTCTTTCCGCTGGCTGGTTAGCAGGCAACAAAAATCTTTTCACTCCACCTCGGCACATGTGACACTAAACTAAACTAAACTAAACATTTGAATTAGCGTAGACCCACAGTGACGGGATTGCCAGATACCAAAGGTGCTTCCTAGAGGATTAGGAGACACAGTCACATAACTAAGGCTGCGGTATTTTGATTCAACGATCTGACCTCTGAGCTTTCCTCCCAGCACAGACTGACAAGAATGTGGCGGAGATTTAAATCCAAGGAAACCGTCGATTAGGCAAATCATTTGAAACAGATGCATTGAGCAAATGTGCACTCCCTCACTAAGCACTCTGTATTGACACTTAACACCTCAACACTTTTATTTCTCTCCTCAGTCCCGTGCTTCTTCTGCGAAATACTTCCTCAAACATAAATCAGTCTCGGACGCGCTCGGTCTGCCCATTGAAATCGCACTCTGCCAAAGCCCCTGGTGATCCTGGTAAACTCCAGTGGGATTCCAAAGTGACTTCAAAGGAAGAGTTTGTGGGAAGTACAGGACTCTCCAGAGTGTCCACACACACACACACACACACACACACACACACACACACACACACACACACACACACACACACACACACACACACACACACACACACACACACACACACACACACACACACACACACACACACACACACACACACACACACACACACATAGAAACAAAGAACTGCTGAAGGTAGACAAAAGTGCTGGAGAAACTCAGCGGGTGCAGCAGCATCTATGGAGCGAAGGAAATAGGCAACGTTGCGGGCCGAAACCCTTCAAAGAACTGCTGATGCTGGTTTACACCAAAGATAGGCACAAAGTGCTGTGGTGACCCAGCGGTTCAGGCAGCATCTCTGGAGAAAAAGGATGGGTGACGTTTCGGCTCCGAAAAAGGCTCCTGACCCGAAATGTCACCCATCCTTTTTCTCCAGAGACGCTGCCTGACCCACTGAGTTACTCCAGCACTTTGAGTCTTATCTTTGGTATAAATCAACATCTTCGGTATGAACCAGCATCTGCAGTTCCTTTCTACACTTGTGTCAATATCTCTTTCACTATATAATGTAGACTTTAAAAAGGTCAGGTATAATGTGATAGTGGATTTGTTAAAGAGATGCTGCCTGACCCACTGAGTTACTCCAGCACTTTGTATCTATCTTCAACCCACACATGACAGTGCACAGGTCTCAATGCAAATACCTTACTCTGTATATTAACTGTGTGGGGGTAAATCCACAACATTATCTTCTGCAGTTCTCCTGTATAATCTTCTTTCAGAGAACATACAAAGTCCGTACAGTCAGTAACTGTGGCCAGGATCTGCGGAGCATCCTGGACAACACAGCTCACCCCCTCCGTGACACACTGGTCAACCTGAGGAGCACCTTCAGCAACAGACCGGTTCCACCAACATGCAGGACGGAACGCCACAGGAGATCCTTCTTCCCTGTGGCTATCAAACTGTACAACTTCTCCCCCTTCTGTCGTGGGGTAGACTGACACTGAGACCTTCACCCCCCCCCTCGAAATGATTCGGTCGGCCGAAGGGTCCGTTTCCGCGCTGTATCTCTAACTAAATAAACTGAACACTAAAATTCAAACCAAACTTTGCGGAAATACAATAAATCCAAACACAACTGCAATAGATAGAAGATACAGAGTGAAGATACAGAGTGCAGAATATAGTTTTCAGCTTTGCAGTGCATCTGTTCCAGAGACATAGTCCAATGTCTACAATGGGATAGAGGTGAATTGAGCAGACTCCTACCTTATGGAATAACTGTTATTTAGTTAATTTATATTAGTGGATAACCATAACTGAAATGTTAGTGCAGTAAATAACTTTGACATTAGGAGCAAGCAATAGTATAAAGTTCTAAGCCTGAAGCACAATTCCCAGCTTGCATTCCCCTATGTACTAACGTTACTGTATACATTTCAACCTTCAGATATCAGTATACTATGTCTTTATACTCGTGCAAATACCCCAGAGCTGATAGCCACTGTGTATCTGCCTACCCCGAGCCCACACTTATAGAACGTAGACCCGTATAGCACAGGGACAGGCCCTTCGGCCCATAATGCCTGTGCCGTACATGACGCCTGCCTCCATATCCTGGCACATAATCCATCAACCCTCCATTCCCTGCACCCCTATCTACAGGTCTCTTAAATGCCTCTAGTGTATCTGCCTCCACCACCGCCCCTGGCAGCGCGTTCCAGGCAACCCACCACCTTGCCGCGCCCATTTTCTTTAAACATGAGATACACATTTTGGTAAATCTATCCCAACAATAATTGTGGCAGGGTGGTGCAACGGTTGAGTTGCTGCCTTACAGCGCCAGAGACCTGGGTTCAATCCTGTCTGCATGGAGTTTGTACGTTGGAGCTTGGGGGTTTTCTCCGGGTGCTCTGGTTTCCTCACACACTCCAAAGACGTGCAGGCTTGTAGGTTAATTAGCTTTGGTAACAATTGTAAATGGCTCCTAGTGTGTAGGATAGTGTTAGTGTACAGGGTGATCGCTGGTCGGCGTGGACTCGGTGGGCCAAAGGACCTGTTTCCGCTCTGTATCTAATAAGCCAAAGAGGGATGTTCAGAAGATGACTTTAAGCTGCAATATAATGAGTTTAAATGGGGTGGGAGACAAATGTGACATCACCGTAAGGAAATTGGTTCCTACACAGAGAACAAACACCACATACAACTATTTCCCAAATATAGAGACCAAATTTCACAAACCATTTAAGAAATAATTGGATATGTTATGGTCCCCTGAGTGGGAGAATTAAAAAGGTTTGAAAGGCTGTTCTCATCTTGTAGTCCATTTGAATGCCAAACAGCACAAGAAGGCCAGTTGGCCCCTCAAGCCTAACCTATCATTCAACATGGTCATGTCTAGAAGACCAACAGACAGCCAACCATGCCATCTCTTGGTGCCCACTTTACCACCCACCAAATGGAGCTCAGGGCCTGGCAGACATTAACGCAGAGACAACAACCTGGCTGCTCAACATCCGGCTTGAGATCTAACTATTCCGTTGGTTTATGTTTCATTCGCAAGCAGAAGAAGAAGAAGAAGAAAGTCATGTCTATCGGCACGACACGGTGGCACAGCGGTAGAGTTGCGCCAGACGCGGTACAGTCACAGCGCCAGACACCCGGGTTTGATCCTGACTACGGGTGCTGTCTGTACGGAGTTTGTACGTTCTCCCCGTGACCTGCGTGGGTTTTCTCCAGGATCTGCGGTTTCCTGCCACACATCCCCAAAGACTAAACTACAAGGTTTTAAAGGTTATGTTTCGGGTTGCCTTTAGTAACAATCCCGGGTGTGTCTGTACGGAGTTTGCACGTTCTGCCCGTGACCACGTTGGTTTTCTCCGACATCTTCGGCTTCCTCCCACACTCCAGGAGACGTACAGGTTTGTCGGTTAATTGGCTTGGTGTAAATGTAAAATCGTCCCTAGTATGTGTAGGGGATGAGCGGGGATCGCTGGTCAGTGTGGACTTGATGGGCCGAAGGGCCTGTTTCCGCGCTGTATCCCAAAAACTAAACTAACAAGCTCTTTGTTTCTACAGAACGGGGGATAGGTGATGTTTCGGGTTGAGACCCTTCTCCAGACTCCTTGAGTCTGTCTGCTAATCCGGGAAAATTAAATTAAAAAAAAAAGGTCTGCCGGAGTTCTCTGATCATTAGGGCGAGTTTGGACAGTGGACGGAGAGGGCACAGCTGTGACAATCCAAGCGTGACAATGGCCTGTAGTATTCCTTGCCAAGATTTCCTGGCAACTAATTGGCAGAGGGACAGAAGTGTCCAATGTTTGGGGCACAGCAAGGAGTCAATTCCTTCAAGAGAAAGGGAAGAAAAGGTAAAAGGAAAAAAAAATAAAATAAAGGACTTTTATCCATTCTGTGGCAGAGAGATTAGAATAGGCTGCGTCCAGTGGGGCTGTGAGGACTGTGTTTAATTACAGCAGCTTTTCCAGCTATTGTGGTGATGACAAACGTTTGTTTTCTTTTGAGAAAAAAAAAGTGCTGATATCCCAATAAAGAGGAGGAAGTGGTTGGGGTGACTGTGAATGACTCCTGCAGTTTTAATGGAGCGACAAGCATTCCTCACAACATGGTCCCTTGCAGCGGCACAAAAACATGCTTTAATGAGTGGCGACTTGTAAGACAGCGTGATTCGAACAGTTTCTATAGTAACCTTTCTAAGGTTCTGCCAGTGAGTTGGACCTTGCTAACTTCGGAGACATCATGAGGTGTTTAATTTTTTTCCAGTTGCGAAACAAGCAACGATCGGGAGGGGGGTGGAAACATTAAAAAAAAGCCGGAAGGAACAGGTGGACAGAAGTGGGAGTCGATGAGGGAAATTATTAAACCGATTCTGTTAAACACACTTGCCCCTGTTACCGCACAGTTTGCGTCAGGCCACAAAGACTCGTTGGCTTCAGGTTAATGCTGGCTGCCTTATCAGAGAGTTTTTTAGAGTAAGAATGCCCCAGTCACACTTAGGAAACCTGAACGAGATACAGCGCGGAAACAGGCTCACCGAACAGCATTGCCCGCACATTAATGCCACCCTACGCAGTAGGGACAATTTACATTTATACCAAGCCAATTAACCTACAAACATATACGTCCTTGGAGTGTAGGAGGAAACTGAAGATGTCGGAGATAAAACCCACGCAGGTCACGGGGAGAACGTATAAAATCCGTACAGACAAGCATCCGTAGTCAGGAACAAACCCATGTCTCTGGCGCTGAATTATGCCCCTGTCCCACTAAGGAAACCTGAACGGAAACCTCTGGAGACTTTGCGCCCCACCCAAGGTTTCCGTGCGGTTCCCAGAGGTTGCGGGTGGTTGCCGGAGGTTGCAGGTAGTGGAAGCAGATAGGGAGACTGATAAAAAAACCTCCGGGAACCGCCCGGAAACTGCACGGAAACCTTGGGTGGGGCGCAAAGTCTCCAGAGGTTTCCGTTCAGGTTTCCTAAGTGGGACAGGGGCATTAAGTTGGCAGTCGCTTGCACAACCCCCCTGCAGTCCGAGAGCCTCGCACAAGAAATGAAGGCTAATTTCCTGGAAAAATATGCAAGCAATCACCAGGAGAAAAACCATGAGCGCCCAACCAAAGCAGTTCGCGCTTTCATCATGTTCCCTTAAACACTTGCTTCTTGTTAGTGAAAAATATCGGCAGACGGAGAAGGGGAAACTGCTGGTTTGAAGAGATAGTTGGAAATAAACATAGAAATATAGAAGGTACACAAAAATGCTGGAGAAACTCAGTGGGTGCAGCAGCATCAATGGAGCGAAGGAAATAGGCAACGTTTCGGGCCGAAATCCAAGGAAATAGGCAACGTTTTGGGCCGAAATCCAAGGAAATAGGCAACGTTTTGGGCCGAAATCCAAGGAAATAGGCAACGTTTCGGGTCGAAATCCAAGGAAATAGGCAACGTTTCGGGCCGAAATCCAAGGAAATAGGCAAAGTAGGCAACGTTTCGGGCCGAAACCCGGTAGGGTTTCGGCCCGAAACGTTTGCCTATTTCCTTCACTCCATAGATGCTGCTGCACCTGCTGAGTTTCTCCAGCATTTTTGTGTACCTTCGATTTTCCAGCATCTGCAGTGCCTTCCTGCACATAGAAATATAGAAAATAGGTGCAGGAGTAGGCCATTCGGCCCTTCGTGCCAGTGCCACCATTCAATGTGATCATGGCTGATCATCCAGAATCAGTACCCCGTTCCTGCCCTCTCCCCATATCCCTTGATTCCGAAGTGGGACACCGTCTTTTAGTTTGCTTCAGAGATACAGCGTGGAAACAGCCCACTCGGCCCACCGAGTCCGCGCCGACCAGCTATCACCACGTACACTAGTTCTATCCCGCACACCGGGGACAATTTACTGATGTCAATTAACCTACAAACCAGTACATCTGTGGCGCCCATCTTCTGGGCAATGTCTTTTGAGTTTTAGTTTAGAGATACAGCGCGGAAACAGGCCATTCGGCCCATCGTGTCCGCGCAGACCAGCGATAACCCAGAACTCAAATTCTACCCTACACACTGGGGACAACTTACCGAAGCCAATGAACTACAAACCCGCACGTCTTTGGAGTGTGGGAGGAAACCGGAGCACCCGGAGAAAGCCCACATGGTCAGGAGGAGAACGGACAAACTCTGCACAGACAGCACCGGTTGAGATCATTGAACCTGGGTCTCTGGCACTGTGAGGCAGCAACTCTACCGCTGCACCACCAGCTTCTGGGGAAATGTTTTTTTAACAAAATTACATTTATTCAGCTATTTAAAACAATATTTACACATTGAACGATGACAAAACACTCACCACCATAGCACCAGACTGGCGTGGAAATGTGGAACTAAATATCAAATGGCATTATCACAATCCTGATGTGGGATATAGTCAACTCCCAGCAATGCCTGGTGGTACTGGAACTCACCCATAGTGCCAGTGGACATCACAAGGGATACACAGGCACGGTGTAACCCTGGAAACGAGGCAGGCAGTCGCCTTGGGCAGAGCTCTGGTCAACCTGGCACTGTGACCCATCTTGGCCAGGCCCAGGGGCAAGCATGCCAGGACATCTTCTGATCTACCTGCCTTTGGTATCATTCAGCGGATGAGAAAAAATGTCCAAGGCTTTGAGTTTTTGCTCTTTTAAGGTTTGATGAGCCAAAGCTCCTTTCAATTCTGTACAATTGAATTTGAATTTAACGAATTGGTGGCCATTTGTTAGTTCAGTTCCATGGGGGTGTGTAAGTGGAGATCAGGCCACGATAAAACATGTAACACGAGACTATATTACCAGGGCAGCACTGCGGCACAACTGTAGAGTCGCTGCTTTATAGACTCGTGTGCAATGCTGACTACAGGAGCAGTCTATGTGAAGTTTGCACGTTCACTCTGTGACCGTGTGGGTTTTCTCCGGGTGCATCGGTTTCCTCCCACAAAGATGTGTGGGTTTGTAGGTTATTTGGCTTTGACGTAAATTGTCCCTCGTGCGTAAGGTAGTGTTAGTGCGCAGGGTGATCGCTGGTCAGCGCAGAATCGGTGAGGGGGAGAGCATAGTTCACCACTGTATCTCAAAACTAAACTAAACTAAATTAAACTTATTTTTATCTAGTTATAGTCTGCATTTTTTTAAATATATACTCAACTTTTCTTTGTTTTTTATTATGTTTTACGGGTACTATGTTTACATATCTGTGTTCCGCTGTGAAATGTTTCAAGTGGATGGAATAGAACTATGGGTGACCAATGGTCGGTGTGGACTCGGTGGGCCGAAGGGCTTGTTTCCACGCTGTATAATTATTGTATTGTATTGTATTGTATTGTATTGTATTCAAATGTATTGTCATTGTCTCAATTTGAGACAACAAAATGAATTTCCCTTACAGGCAGTATCATAAAAAAAAAAAAAAATCACAAAAAAAAAAATTAATTAATTAATTAATAATAAAACATGTTAAAAATAAAATTGAAATTGAATTTAAAAAAAAGCACAAACACAGAAAGTCCACGACACAACATAACATAAATGGCACCAAGGTGAGGATGGCACCATAGTCCAGCCAGCCTCCCCTCCGTGTTCATCCGTGGTCGGGGCCTTCCGAGCACCCGCAGTCACCGCCCCGGATGGCCCGATGTTCAGGTCCCCACGCCGGGGGGGGCCTGAATTACCACCTCCACCTCATAAAAAACTAAAGGGCCTGTCCCACTTGGGCGTAAGTTGCGCGTCATTTACGCAACATCATTTACGCGTCACGATGCGCGCGTTGTGACACGCACGTGATGCTCGCATGGTGCGCCGCCTACGTGACGCGCAAATAACGCCCAAGTGGGACACGCCCCTTAAGGATCCTCCCTTCGTTTCCAGCCTTTAACCACTTCACCCAGTCAAACAAACTTTACCGACCAATTACACATTTATCATAATCAAAAAGTGGAGGAAAACACACAAGGATCCGTTTGATATTTTCCCATCGTTTTCAATGGCCATGTGATAAATCCCAAATATCTTGAGACTCAATAACCTTGGAGCAACGAGCCTTACCTCACAGAGAAATCAGCTTCCTAATAATCCTTATCAAACAGTATTACAGTCAGTGGCAACTATCATATAAAGGTGCAGAGGGGATTCAAAGAACAGGCATATTCAAATGTACATGCTGTTAACTAAATAAGAACTCAATCTCATAACCTTCCTTCTTTTAGTTTATTCCATTGAAACAGGCCCTTCGGCCCACCGAGTCTGTACCGACCAGCGACCCCCGCACACTAATACTATCCAACACACTCAGGTGGAACAATTTTACATTTACACCAAGCCAATTAACCTGCAGTGTTTAAGAAGGAACTGCAGATGCTGCAAAATCGAAGGTAGACAAAAATGCTGGAGAAACTCAGCGGGTGCAGCAGCATCTATGGAGCAAAGGAAATATAGAAGGTACACAAGGTAAACATAGAAATATAGAAGGTACACAAAAATGCTGGAGAAACTCAGAAGGTGCAGTTTGCAGCATCATCTATGGAGCGAAGGAAATAGGCAACGTTTCGGGCCGAAACCCCAAAGGGGTTTCGGGCCGAAACGTTGCCTATTTCCTTCGCTCCATAGATGCTGCTGCACCGCTGAGTTTCTCCAGCATTTTTGTCTACCTTCCATTAACCTGAAGACCTGCCCATCTTTGGACTGATAATTAAATGGAAATTCTGCACAAAATCTCACTTAATATACAAGGGGCCTTTGTTTAAAGATATCACCCTACTAATAAACCACAGAAGATGAAGAATCTTCTTACTATCTATATACACTGATGAAATGAATGTAAGCCGTGTGTGGTGCACTGTGAATTGTTCTTGGTAATGGCAAAAGGAAGAATCGCATTAATGCCGTGTCAGAGTGAGAGAAACACTGACTTCAAAGGGTAGCTTCAGGAAAACAAAACCTGCCAA
>NC_073410.1:15502040-15519540 GCF_028641065.1 Leucoraja erinaceus | reverse complement strand
CAACATACCTACTCATTGTCCTCACTTCTCTCCATAACCTCTGAAACCCTCACTAATCAAGAATCTGTCAATCTCCGCCTTAAAAATATCGGTATGTGTGCACATGTGTGTGCATGTGAGTGTGTGCGTGTTTTAGTTTTTTATAGTTACAGCGTGGAAACAGACCCTTCGGCCCACCGAGCCCTCACCGACCGACCGTCGATCACCTATACACTAGTTCTATTCTACACACTAGGGGACAGCTAACAGAAGCCAATTAGCCTACAAAACGTGCACGTCTTTGGAGTGTGGAAGAAAACCCACGTGGTCACGGGGAGAGCGTACAAAATCCACGCAGACAGCACCTGTGGTCAGGATTGGACACGGGTCTGAGGTGCTGTAAGGCAGCAACTCTACCGCTGCGCCACCGTGCCACGCTGTGCCTGTTCTATATACCACTAATTCCCACACCAATTCCATCTGTAATCAGCTCCTGTGTGTGTGGGTCAGTGGTAGAATCTGGCGAGAGTTGTGTGTGTGTGTGTGTGTCTGTGCTTGCGTGTGGCTGTGTGCATGTGTGTGTGACTATGTCTGTGTACGTGTGTGTATGTGTATGGCCTGTGCTTTTGGACTCCACTCAAGATATCCGCACTCTTCTTCGAGAGATTGGTCGATGGCATTAGGCAGGCTAAATGAAGATCACAGCTCGTTCGAGCCTGACCTGCTCAAACATCACATGTTGGGCATTTTCCAGCAAAAGGAACAATGGTTTATAGTCAAACAGTGTGGCCCTTCGGCCCAACTTGCCCACACCGGCTAACATGTCCCAACTACACTAGTCCCACCTGCCCATGTTTGGCCCACATCCCTCTAAACCTGTCATACAGACACAGAGTCACTAAGCACAAAAACAGGCCGTTCGTCCCAACTCACCCCTATTGATCAATCTAAGGTAGACCCATTTACCCACGTTTGGCCCATATCCCTTTAAACCTTTCCTCTCCATGTATCTGTCCAAGTCTATTTTAAAGGCTGTTATAGCACCAGCCTCAACTACCACCCCTGGCTGCCCATTCTATAAACCTACCACACTCTGAGTGAAAAAGTCCAGGAGGATCGAGGGCAAGGAGCATTGATAGGAATGCAAGCGGCAAAGAGGGGCAGCGGTAGAGCTGCTGCCTTACAGCACCAGAGACCCGGGTTCGATCCTGACCACGGGTGCTAGCCGTACGGCGTTTGTACGTTCTCCCCGTGACCTGCGTGGTTTACAATTGTTGGCTTCCTTCCACACTCCAAAACACGTCAGTTAATTGGCTTGGTATCAATGTAAATTGTCCATAGTGTGTGTAGGATAGTGTAAGTGTGCGGGGATCGCTGGTCGGAGCAGACTACAGCCTGTTTCCGCATTGTATCTCTAAACTAAACTAAACTAATCTAAACTAATCTAAACTAAGCTAAAGGCACTAAACTTGATAAGTAAGGGTGAGATTGTTGACAAGCCAGGAGGTATCTGTGATCACTATGCTACCTGAGCTACCTTCCTATCTTAAGTATCTCGGCATATTATTAAAATGGTTTCAGTTTTGCAACGGCAATGAACCTGATAGAACGTATAAAGTTACACTATAATTATGTTGCTGCACCTAGTGTTAAAAAAACCATTATGAACTCAGTCGCAATGTGGCAGAGGGGATCCAAAATGCCATTGCTTTTGCACACAAGCCTCTCCCCTTACGTAACAGAGGTAAAGAATAACAATTCTTGTCTCACAAAGCATTGCTTCCAAATTATTCTATGCACATAGGTTGCAATCAATAATCCAGTCATTAGAAAACCATCAACAAAACTGCGAAGATGACAGGCGAGCTTGCAATCAGTATTGTCAAAAGTACAAACGGTCTTTGCCAACAACAGTACAGAGTCCAATGTCCTCAAGATTTCACAACAACCAAATGTTGGTGGTTCTCCGAATCGGTCCCTGTTGTTCCACTCAGGCTTCCAGTTTGACCTTTAGTCATAGGGTGGTGAATCTGTAGAATTCTTTGCCACAGAACAATGGGGTTAGGAGGGAGAGGTAGATCAGCCATGATTGAATGGCAGAGTAGACTTAATGGGCTGAATGGCCTAACTCTGCTCCTATCACTTATGAGTACTTCACAATCCAAGGTATACCTGCTAATTCCATGAGACCTTGCCTCTCATGTCTTTACCCTCGATACTGATCTCCTCAGTGAGTTTAATTTACTTTACTTTAGAGATGCAGCACAGGAAGAGGCCCTTCGGTCCACTGAGTTTGCATCGACCATCGATCACCCCGTACTCTAATGGCCCTGTCCCACTGTACTAGTTCATTCCAAGAGCTCTCCCGAGTTTAAAAAAAAATCAAACTCGTGGTAAGCACGTAGAATGTACGTAGCGGGTATGTCGGAGCTCGGGGACGTCTCTTATTGGCTCGTAACGCTAACGGCAGGTACTCGGGAAACGCGGTAAGCTTGGGAAGACTCGTGAAGATTTTTCAACATGTTGAAAATTGTCCACGAGAGCCCCGAGTACCTGCAAGCGGCCATTACCGTAAATCAGGGCAAACGCGGGAGAACTCTTGAATGAACTCGTACAGTGGGACAGGGCCATAACACTATCCTAAGCACTAGGGACAATTTGCCACTTTTACCAAAGCCAATGATAGGGAGTCACTAATTGTGTTTTTCTTCCATTCAAGAATCAATGTTTCTGTTGAAAGTTTTGTGTCATTGAGTGAACCTCCTTTGGTAAGTTTTCTTGGAAGATGCCACATCGGTAGAGCCGCTGCCTCACAGCGCCACGGACCCGACTACGTTTGATCCTGACTATGGGTGCTGCCTGTGTGGAGTTTGCACGTTCTCCCCGTGACTGCGTGGGGCTCCTCCAGGTGTTCCGGTTTCCTCCCACATGCGGGTCTGCAGCTTAAGTGGCTTCTGTGCATTGCCCCTAGTGTGTAGGATAGAACTATTGTGAACGGTTCTTAGTTGGTCAGTGCGGACTCGGTGGGCCGAAGGGCCTGTTTCTATGCTGTTCTCTAAGCTAAAGTCAACTAAATAGACAGTGAGGGTAACTAATGCGATTTACCATTTTACACATTGGCTCGATCTTTACAAAATTGTCATTTTTGCAATAATCTGAAAATGACATGTGGAGTTACGTGGCAGAGAGATTGCAGAACAAAATGTTTGTTCATTTACTTTGTTATGAAATTAAGGAGAAAATGTGCAATTATTATATGAAATGATTCACACAACACATGATACAATCTTCCAATATCCAAAAGGTTAAAGCACTTACAACATAGAACAGCTCAAGAGCAGGCCATTCGGTCCACAATGTCTGTGCCAAACCTGATGCCAAGACCACCTCTTATCTCCCTGAGCACAATCCATGTCCCTCCATTCCCTACGTCCAAATGCCTATCTAAATGTACCTTAAACACCAATATAAGACCCCATCTCCAGTCAGATTTGACTGGACTTTGTCTGGTACTAAACCCTTTATCCTGTATCTGTACACGGAGGCCGGCTCGATTGTAACCATGCACAGTCTTACCGATGACTGGTTGGCACGCAACAAAGAGTTTTTTGCTGTACACATAACAATAAACTAAGTTAAAATATAACAAAACTAAACCCATGAGAGCACGATCCAGGCACTCGCCACTCTGTGTGAAGATGTTTCAGAAGGAACTACAGATGCTGGAAAAGCGAAGGTAGACAAAAATGCTGGGGAGAGTCAGCGGGTGAGGCAGCATCTATGGAGCGAAGGGAATAGGCAAAGTTTCGGGTCGAGACCCTTCTTCAGACTTCTTCTTCAGAGTTTGAAGAAGGGTCTCGACCAGAAACGTTGCCTATTTCCTTCGCTCCATAGATGCTGCCTCAGCCGCTGAGTTTCTCCAGCATTTTTGTCTACTTTGTGTAAAGAAGTTGTCCACAACTCGTTTAAACTTTGCTCCTCTCACCTTAAAACGATGCCATTCTTCCATCCTGGGAAATGGTCTAGCTGTCCAACCTAATTCTGTCTCTCATGATCTATCAGGAGATCATATATCACTTAGACAACACTTTTTATATTCTATCTTTTAATTAGCAACTTTAACATTGTAGTCATACAGTGTGGAAACAGGCCCTTCAGCCCAACTTGCCCACACTAACCAACATATCCTATCTACTAATCCCACCTGCCTGTGTTTGGCCCTATCCATGTACTTGTCTAATTGTTTCATAAATGTTGCAATAATCCCTTATCTCCTCTGGCAGCTCGTTCGATATACCCACCACCCTTTGTGTGAAAAGGTTCACTCCTCAGATTCCTATTAAATCTTCCCCCCTCACCTTAAACCTATGTCCTCTGGTTCATGATTCCCCAACTTTGGGCAAGAGACTCTATGCGTCTACCCGATCTATTCCGCTCATGATTTTATACACAAATATGTTAAAATGTACACAAATATATGACACGTTATATGACTTAAACAGCACTCTATGTCCCTGTTGAACCAAGGGTCACATCAACCAAGCATAATTGTCTCCTCACCAACACTGAGCATTCAGTTCATTCCTTTAAACTGTACGAAGGAAATATTTCCTTGTAATGAAAAGCATCACCATATTCCATCTTCTGCTTCCTAACAGAAAGCACTCTGCTTCCAAGATGGTTCCCAAACCAGGCGACTATTTGTGTGCTAGCCACAGTTGCAGAGCTACACTCATATATTCCAATCGCTCCACACTATTAAATCTCTCTTCCCACAGCGACATTCCTTACTTTACCTTGAGTATGTAAGACATATGTATATATATTCTGTTGTGCTGCAGCAAGTAAGAATTTCATTGTTCTATCTGGGACACATGACAATAAAACACTCTTGACTCCTGACTATCCCTGATCGGACTTTGCTGACTCTACCTTGCTCTAAATGTTATTCCCCTAACATGTATCTACACACTGTAAATGGCTCAATTGTAATCATGTATTGTCTTTTCCGCTGACTGGTTAGCATGCAACAAAAGCTTTTCACTGTACCTCGGTGCACGTGACAATAAACCACGCTAAAACAGCACTAAACGGTCTGAAGAAGGGTCTCGACCCGAAAGGTCACCCATTCCTTCTCTCCGGAGACTCTGCCCGTCCCGCTGAGTTACTCCAGCATTTCGATTTAAACCAGCATCTGCAGTTCTATCCTACACAAGGTGGGTTGTGTGAGCCGACCACTAGTAAAAGAACATATAGAGGCACGGGGGCATTGGTACCATTACTGAAGCCATTACTCAACGTAAACCATGCGGGCCTAATGACCAACACCTCGCCAAGGATCACGTTACACCAACCTGATCGCAGCACCGAATTCCACAATAAACATTAAACCCCATCTGCAGACCAGCCCAAGCCAACAGCCTAGACCGCATGTAAACTAGAAGATGATTATAGAGCAGATGGGTAGCACACGGCTGCCGTGCCAGAAACACTAGCTGCCCTACAGGTGACAGCACAAAGAACTGGATCGGGTTTCCTCCTCACCTTCATCTCGTTTCCTTTTGGCCTCACCGTTCGATCGTGGAATGCCCAGAATCCCGTTGATGGAGTAGGATCCCACGGGATCATTGGATGCCGAGGATACGGGCGGAGAGTTGGTACTCGGGACTGAAAGAAATCCATTAAATGTTATTGTTTTAAAACAGTCGCCATTTCTCCGCATCACTACAATGCATCTTAGCTCATTATGCTCTACAACTGTGCTTCGCAAACTTTGACTAACATTTTCTAATGAGATCAAGCGCCGGGTCCCGACCCAAAGTGCCACCCATCCTTTTATACTCCAGAGCGCTCCAGAGGGCCATTGACAACGCCCAGAGGATTGTCGGCTGCCCTCTCCTTACCTTGGAGGACCTACACAGTTCCCGCTGCACCAAAAAAACCCAGAATATAATAAAGGACATCTCCCACCCCGGACACTCCCTGTTTGAACTGTTGCCGTCAGGCAGACGGTACAGATCCACAAGGACAAGGACAAATAGACTAAAAAACAGTTTTTACCCCACTGCTATAAAAGCACTAAATGTGGCCGCCAAGGAACGCAGGGGCGATACAGACTAAGGGACTGTGGTAACGGTGAAATCGACAGAAGGATGGAGGGTTGGGTGTGTATGCGTGCTTTGTCTGTGATTTTTATTTATTTGCTTATCTTTATTATTTTACCGTGGATGTTTCATTAGCTTTAGAAATGTTTGAATGCTGCACTGACTGGCTGACATTTTAAATTTCGTTGTACATGGCCCATGTTACAATGACAATAAAGAAACTATTCTATTCTATTCTATTGAGATGCTGCCAGACCTGCTGAGTTACTTCAGCATTTAGTGTCCATCTATGGTATACACCCAAAAATACTTATTGACAAACGTAAATATTACTATTAAGTATAGCTTTCAGCTTCTCAACCGACCAGAGATTTGTTATGCCCCTGTCCCACTTAGGAAACCTGAACGGAAACCTCTGGAGACTTTGCGCCCCACCCAAGGTTTCCGTGCGGTTCCCGGAGGTTGCAGGTGGTTGCCGGAGGTTGCAGGTAGTGGAAGCTGGTAGGGAGACTGACAAAAACCTCCGGGAACCGCACGGAAACCGCACGGAAACCTTGGGTGGGGCGCAAAGTCTCCAGAGGTTTCCGTTCAGGTTTCCTAAGTGGGACAGGGGCATTAGTATATTTAATTTCATTTAGTTTAGAGATACAGCAAGTGAACAAGCCCTGTAGCATGCATTGGATAAAAAAGTGCGGCACAGTCGTGCAACAGATGAATTACAGCGCCAGAGACACGGGTTCGAACCTGACTACGGGTGCTGTCTGTACGGAGATTGTACGCTCTCCCTAAGACCTGCGTGGGTTTTCTCCGGGTGCTCTGGTTTCCTCCCACACTCCAAAAACGCATGTGTTTGTAGGTTAAATGTCGGTTAAAAATTGTAAGTTGTCACTAGTGTGTGCAGGATAGTGTTAGTGTGCGGGGATCGCTGGCCGGCACAGACTCCGTGGGCTGAAGGGCCTGTTTCCGCGCAGTATCTCCAAAGTCAAAAAGTCTAACAACACCACCTAGACTAACACCTCAATAATCATGCATGAATCATGCTGTCATATGCAAGTCATAATTTTGAAACATTTCAAGAAATACAATTTAGGGAAACAATGAGCGCTTTTCGAGAGAGGTTTAGTGGAGTACAAGGCAGAACAACCGCCTGTAAGATCATAAGGGATGGGAGCAGAATTAGGACATTCGGCCCATCAAGTCTGCTCTGCCATTCAATCATGGTTTATCTGTTTCTCCCTCCTAACTCCAATATCCTGCCTGCTCCCCATAACCTCTGACACCCGTACTAATCAAGTACATAAGCATGTCATGTATGTACTGATGCAGTGTGGAAACAGACCCTTTGGCCCAACTTGTCCACATCAACCAACATATCCCATCTACACTTGTCCCACTTGCCTGCGTTTGGCCCATATCCCTCGAACCTGTCCTATCCATGTACCTGACTAAATTAACCTATCCATGTTCCCGAGGGTTGCTGCCTGACCCGCTGAGTTACGCCGGTACTGTGTGTCCTTTTTTTTTGTAAACCAGCATCTGCAGTTCCTTGTTTCCACTAGATAGGAGTACATCCCTATAACACTCAGCCTATAACAACAGTCGGGAAGTTTGAGTTTCCATTCATTGTGGTGTGATAGTTTAGTTAGTTGAGTTTGGAGATACAGCGCGGAACAGGCCCTTCGGCCCATCGAGTCCGCACCGACCAGCGATCCCCGCGCATTAACACTATCTTACACCAGGGACATTTTGTACATTTATACCAATGCAAGTAACCTACAAACCTGGACGTCTTTGGAGTGTGGGAGGAATCACAGGAAGGTCAGGGGGAAGAACATACAAACTCCATACACACAGCAGCCATTCTCAGGATCGAACCCAGGTCTCTGGCGCTGTAAGGCAGCAACTCTACTGTGCGCCACCATGCCGCCCTTTAGCTAATTAAGCAAATGTGTTAATTGAGCATTTCATGCGTTTGTCCAAGTTTGCGAGGCTGGTGGGTTGGGGATTGAGGTAGGTAAGGAGGTCGGCAGGTTGTGGTCGGGAGTTGGGGGGGTGGAGGGGGGGGGGGAGGAGTGGGCACAGTGACACAGCGGTAGAGTTGCTGCCTAATAATGCCCCTGTCCCACTTAGGAAACCTGAACGGAAACCTCCGGAGACTTTGTGCCCCACCCAAGGTTTCCGTGCGGTTCCCGGAGGTTTTTGTCAGTCTCCCCACCTGCTTCCACTACCTGCAACCTCCGGCAACCACCTGCAACCTCCGGGAACCGCACGGAAACCGTGGGTGGGGTGCAAGGTCTCCAGGGGTTTCCGTTCAGGTTTCCTAAGTGGGACAGGGGGCATTACAGTGTCAGAGACATGGGTTTGATCCTGACTACGAATGCTTGTCTGTATGGATTTTATACATTCTCCCCGTGACCTGCGTGTGTTTTATCTCCGACATCTTCGGTTTCCTTACACATTCCAAAGACGTACATATTTGTAGGTTAATCAGCTTTGTATAAATGTAAATTGTCCGTAGTGCATAGGGGAGCATTAATGTGCGGGGATTACTGTTCGGTGGGCCTGTTTCTGTGCTGTATCTCTAAACTAAACTAAACTAAAGGTGGTTGAAGGGCTGTTTCTGAAAGAGGATAGGGGTGGATTGAGCTGTGATACCTTACAGGGATGAAGAGGGGGCCAATACTCACTGTCAAGACTCAGACGTGAATAAAGGCCACTTGAGCAAGGTATTGGTGGCAAGCTGGTTCCCCACAGATCTCCAGCCCAGTGAGATGAAGCATCTGGCGGGAATGGGGGAGACAAAATTAGGAGACGAAACAAAAAAAAAAAAATTGCAAAATTATAACTCAAAAGGAAGTGGACATTATCAGGTGGTACATTGGATCTCTGACAAGGGAAATGGAAAAATAATGTAATTATTAGACTCGGTGTGCAGGGGTAGGGAAAATTACATGCTGTTTGGTTTCAGAGAAATGACCGGCTTTGCTCGATGCAGTGATTCTTCATAGAAGCACATTAAAACTAGCAGAGTGCATTCAGGTCATTGGCTTGTGTTCATGGGTCAAGCAATTTTCTCTCTGCAGCTGCAATCATGTGAGTTTTGAAAGATTTGTCCTGTGTCGTGCCGAAAGATGTATTGTTCGGTTTGGTTTAGAGATGCAGCGCGGAAACTGGCCCTTCAGCCCATCGAGTCCCATGCTGACTAGCGACCAGCCCGTACATTAGCACCATCCTACGTACTAGGGACAATTTACAATTTTTTACCAAAGCCAGTTAACCTACAAGCCTGTATGTTTTTGAAGAGTTTAGAAGGATGAGAGGCAATCTTATTGAAACATGTAAGATTGTTAAGGGTTTGGACACCCTAGAGGCCTTGGACTCTGGCGCTGTAAGGCAGAACTCTACCGCTCCGCCACAGTGCTGCACTAACTTATATATACATGAGTATGTGTATGTGTATGTGCATGTGCATGTGTATGTGTATGTGTGTATGTGCAAGTGCATGTGCATGTGTATATGCGTATGTGTATGTGTATGTGTATGTGCATGTGTATGTGCATGTGCATGTGTATGTGCATGTAGATGTGCATGTGCATGTGCATGTGCATGTGTATGTGTATGTGTATGTGCATGTATATGTGCATGTGTGTGTATGTGTATGTATGTGTATGTGCATGTGTATGTGTGCATGTGTATGTGTATGTATATGTGCATGTGCATGTGTATGTGCATATGTGCATGTGTATGTGCATGTGCATGTGTATGTGCATGTGTATGTGCATGTGCATGTGCATGTGTATATATATGTGCATGTGTATGTGTATGTATGTGTCCAACTGATTTGTTTTGCCTGCTTTGACCCTAATGTCTACACCAACAGGTTCACCTCATGCCAGTAAGTAAACCTTATTGGCCCCGACTGGCTGTATACCCACCCAAGCGAGCTCAACCCAACATTCACCCAGCCAAGTGTGTAGAAAGGATGTGCAGATGCTGGTTTATACGGAAGATAGGCACAAAGTGCTGAAGCAACTCAGCGGCTCAGGCAGTGTCTCTGGAGAAAAAGGATGGGTGACATTCCGGATGGAGGCCAGAGTCTGAAGAAGGGTCCCAACCCACAATGTCACCCATCCTGTTACTCCAGAGATGCTGCCAGCCCCGCTGAGTTACTCAGCACTTTGGTCTACACCCAAGAAATACTTATTGCCAAACATAAATATTACTATTATGCATAGCTTTCAGCTTCTCAACCTGCCAGAGATTTGTTAGTATATTTCATTTAGTTTAGGTTAGAGATACAGCATGGAAACAAGCCCTGTAGCATGCATTGGACAAAACGAGTGCACAGTGGTGCAGCGGATGTGTTGCTACCTTACAGCGCCAGAGACACAGTGTTCGATCCTGACCTCGGATGCTGTCTGTACAGAGTTTGTCAGTTCTCCCTGTGACCACGTGGGTTTTCTCCGGGTGCTCCGGTTTCCTCCCACACTCCAAAGACAAGCAGTTTAGGAGGTTAATTAGCTTTGGTAAAGTGCCCTCGGTGTATAGGATAATGCCAGTGTACAGATGATCATAGTTGGCATGCACTCAGTAGACTGAAGGGCCCGTTTCCACATTGTATCTCTGATGTCTTAAAGTCTAAAGTGCTGGAGTATGTGCCCCTGTCCCACTTAGGAAGCCTGAACGGGAACCTCTGGAGACTTTGCGCCCCACCCAAGGTTTCCGTGCGGTTCCCGGAGGTTGCAGGTGGTTTCCGAAGGTTGCAGGCAGTGGAAGCAGGTAGGGAGACTGGCAAAAGCCTCACCGAAACCTTGGGTGGGGCGCAAAGTCTCCAGAGGTTTCCGTTCAGGTTTCCGAAGTGGGACGGGGGCACAACTCAGCGGGTCAGGCAGCATCTCTGGAGAAAAGGGATAGGTGACGTTTTGGGTCAGAATCCATCGTCAGCCCGCCAGCCCCACTCTGACTGTCATTCGCCCATCATGTCATCCCACTTTCTCGTCCGCTCCCTACACACTAGGGGGCAATCAACCCACAAACCCGCACGTCTTTGGGATGCGGGAGGAAACCGGAGCACCCGGAGGAAACCCACACGGTCACAGGGAGAACGTGCAAACTCCACACACAGAGAGCACCCGAGATCTGAATCGCACCCGGGTCTCTGGTGCTGTGAGGCAACTAGATGTTACTTAAACGTGTGTGCGACTGTCTAAGTTTGGGCAAGGAGATGAGTGTGAGAGTGGGGGAGAGAAAGACAGGATAGAGCTCTAGTGGAAAATCTGCCACAGACTGGACTGAAATCACACTGAAATATATTCATAATTTCATTTCCTCTAGAAGCAGAATACGGCCATTCGGCCCATCTATTCTATCCCATCCCACCATTCAATCATGTCTGATCTATCTTTCCCTCCTCTCAACCCCATTCTCCTGCCTTCGCCCCATAACTCCTGACATCCGTACTAATGAAATCTACTGTGAACAACTTTGCGTCCTATCAATCCTCGTACAATGTCTCCGTGCAATGTGCTCAAACTTACCTATACCGCAGTTTATAATCTTTTGAAAATATAAATGGCATCACACAGTGGGACTGTCGCTTAAAACATTTCTTAAGGGGTTGGACAGGCTAGATGCAGGAAGATTGTTCCCGATGTTGGAGAAGTCCAGGACAAGGGGTCACAGCTTAAGGATAAGGGGGAAATCCTTTAAAACCGAGATGAGAAGAACTTTTTTCACACAGAGAGTGGTGAATCTCTGGAACTCTCTGCCACAGAGGGTAGTTGAGGCCAGTTCATTGGCTATATTTAAGAGAAAGTTAGATGTGGCCCTTGTGGCTAAGGGGGATCAGGGGGTATGGAGAGAAGGCAGGTACGGGATACTGAGTTGGATGATCAGCCATGATCATATTGAATGGCGGTGCAGGCTCGAAGGGCCGAATGGCCTACTCCTGCACCTAATTTCTATGTTTCTAACATATGAAGCAACTGAACTGAACGGAGTCATTATCAAGAATTAATCAGTGGGCAATATTTGACATGATCCTTGGTGAAGCATGGTGATATCATCAGCAGTAATGGGAGTTAAGGCAGGTACGTTGAGATCGTCCACAGATCAACTATGATGTTCACTGCTGGAACTAACTCAAGACACCAAACCTACTTGTTTTTCAAATTCCAATGTTTTTTTCAAATTCCTGCGTTTTTCAAATTGCAAGGTGTACAACAATGACGTTACTGACATAAATAGTGCTGACTCACTGATCACTAGACACACAATCCCATTCTTGTCTCTAACTCTCTCTCTCTGTCTCAATCACATGCACACACTCTCTCCGTAGCACACACTCTCCTTATCACACACACAGACACTCTCCATCACAGACACACAGTCTCTTTCTCACATATACAGACACACTCTCTCACACACACTCATTATGGACACATACTCTCTCTCTCTCTCTCTCTCACACACACACACATGGACTCCCTCTCTCTTCTCTTTCACACACACTCTCTCTCTCACACACACACACTATCACGGAAGCTCTCTCTCTCTCTCTCTCTCTCTCTCTCTCTTTTTTTTTTTAAGTGTACAAACAACAGTATTTATTAAAGCAAAACACAGTAAAACTATTAATTAATTGCCAAGTCTCAGGCCCCTCTGCACATTCGAGTCTTCTGGCTGAGATGGCTGGCCTGGAGACCTCGAGTCCTGACAGCACACGCACTATGATCTAACTCTCTCATCTCTCTCTCTCTCTCTCTCCTCTCTCTCTCTCTCTCTCTCTCTCTCTCTCTCTCTCTCTCTCTCTCTTACTCCTCACACACTCGTTTTACAGAACTATCCAATCAACTGATCTATCCTGAGCTGCCTTGGCCTCATTCAAATCTTGCCAAGTTCAGTTTTGAGCTTAGTCACTATCCCCCCCCCCCCCCCCCCCCCCCCCCCCCCCCCCCAGTTATTAGAATTAGTTTACATGGAAACACATTGCACAAAGTGATGTACTCTGTGTGTGTGTGTTTTAGAGATACACCATGGATACAGAACCTTTGGCCCACCAAGACCACGCTGACCAACAATCATTCATTCGCACTAGTTCGACCTTATCCCAACTTCACGTACACTCCCTGTGCACCAAGGGCGATTTACACAGAATAATTAACAAACTCGCACGTCTTTGGGGTGTGGGAGGAAACCTGAGCACCCGGAGAAAACCCACGCGGCCCCAGGGAGGACATGCACACTCCCCACAGACAGCACCCGAGGTCGGGATTAAACCCGGGTCCCTCTGTGGGTCAAAAGCTCTCACAGCTATGTCACTCTGTGTGTGTGTGTGTGTGTGTGTGTGTGGTGTGTGTGTGTGTGTGTGTGTGTGTGTGTGTGTGTGTGTGTGTGTGTGTGTGTGTGTGTGTGTGTGTGTGTGTGTGTGTGTGTGTGTGTGTGTGTGTGTGTGTGCATCTGGGTATGAGAGTGCAACGTACATTGTACGTACACAAAACCACGTTACACAATATGACTAATAATAGTAGTCTAATGGGCGCTGGAACAATCAGCCACCTGTGCTCAGTTACAAGCTGTTCTTCCCCTGTGCTATTCAAACAGATCTGTGTGATCTTGCCTTCAATAACTGCTCCACTTGCAGAGAGTGTATGCACAACATCTCCCTGTGATGTAACTGTAAAATTACACCAATTACACCAGCTAGGATAATCTATAAATCATCTCTGTAGGGGCACCATCTGTGAACACAAGTGCAAAAGCAATTGGAGCCCCCACACCCACCCTTTAATCTCAGTCTGAAGGAGGGTCTCGACCTGAAACGTCACATATTCCTTTTTCTCCAGAGATGTTGTCTGACCCGCTAGGTTACTCCAGCACTTTGTGTGTATGTTTGGTGTAAACCAGCATCTGCAGTACCTTCCGACACATTGTACTGAGCCATGCAGACTGGCATAAACAAGTAACTTACATCAGTCAGGGCTGCATAGGAATCCTGCAATATTCCCTTACATAATTTGTTGTAAGTCTACAAATTCAAGCAAGGCTTTCTATCCCAGACTACTGACAAACATTGCAAGTATTGCAGTTGGAGTTGGATGGAATGAGGCTTAGCAGTGTTGGCCATCTTGTTCAGATAGAATATGACACAGTATTTTGATTCTTGGTTTCATTAACAAGCTGATTTTTTTTAGAGATACAGCGCTGAATCAGGCCCTTCGGCCGAACGGGTCCACGCCCACCAGCGCTCACCCTGTACACTAGCACTGTCCTGCACACCAGGGACAATGTACAACTTGGTACAACTTACCAAAGCCAATCAGCCTACAAGCCTGTACGCCTTTGGAATGTGGGAGGAAACCGGAGCGCCCGGAGAAAACCCAGGGAGAACGTGCAAACTCCGTACAGACAGCACCCGTAGTCAGGATTGAAACCGGGTCTCTGGCGCTGTAAGGCAGCAGCTCTATCACTGCGCCACTGTGCCATCGAGACTTTGAGGGTCTCCTTTGGCAGCACGGTGGCGCAGCGGTAGAGTTGCTGCCTCACAGCGCCAGAGACCCGGGTTCCATTCTGACCACGGGTGCAGCCTGTGTGGAGCTTGAATGTTCTCCCTGTGACTGTGTGGGCTTCCTCTGGGTGTTCATGTTCATACGTCATAGGAGCAGAATTAGGCCATTCCGCCCATCGAGTCTACCCCGCCATTCAATCACGGCTGTTCTATCTTTCCCTCTCAACCTCATTCTCCTGCCTTCTCCCCGTAACCTTTGACACCCGTACTAATCAAGAATCTCCGCTTTAAAATACCCAATGACTTGGCCTCCACAGCCGTCTGTGGCAATGAAGTCCACAGATTCACCGCCCTCCGGTTTCCTCCCACGTCCCAAAGACAAGCGGGTTTGTAGGTTAATTATCGCCAGTGTGTAAAGAGCGGATGGGAATATGGGATGACATAGAGCTAGTTTGATCCTTGGTCAGCGCCGACTCGGTGGGCTGAAGGGCCTATTTCCATCCTGTTTCTCTAGGCTGGACTAAACCATACCAAAGAGTCCTGGAATTATACTATTGCAAGAAGAAAGTCAATTTGGGCCAATTGTAGCATTGCCAAAACTATCTAATATCTCACTTTCCCCTCTTTCCTACAACCAGCTATCCCCATAGATATCTTTTTTCACCTGTAAGTTTCAGTTTCATAAGATCAAGTGATAGGATCAGAATTAGGCCATTCGGCCCATCAAATATACTCTACCATTCAATCATGGCTGATCTATCTCACCCTACTAACCCCTTCTCTTCAGACACATGTACTAATCAGGAATCTATCTATTTCTGCCTTAAAAATATCCACTGGCTTGGCCTCCACAGCCTTGTCTGTGGCAAAGTATTCCACAGATTCACCACCCTCTGACGAAATAAATTCTCCCTCATCTCCTTCCTAAAATAATGTCCTTTAATTCTGAGGCTATGACCTCCAGTCCTAGACTCTCACACTAGTGGAAACATCCTCTCCACATCCACTCTATCCAAGCCTTTCACTATTTGCTACATTTCAATGATGTCCCCCCCCCTCATTCTTCTAAACTCTAGCGTGTACAGGCCCAGTGCCGTCAAATGCTCATCATGTTTTAACCTATGTTTTCAACCACTCATTCCTGGGATCATTGCTGTAAACCACCTCTGGACCCTCTCCAGAGCCAGCACATCCTTCCTCAGATATGGTGCCCAAAATTGCTCACAATATTCCAAATGCGGCCTGACCAGCGCCTTATAGAGCCTCAGCATTACATCCCTGTTTCTGTATTCAAGATCTCTCGAAATAAATGCTAACATTGAGTTTGCTTTCTTTACTATCATTTCCACTTACAGATTAACTATTTAGGAATCCTGCACCAGCATTCCGAAATCCCTTTGCACCTGTGATTTCTGGATTTTCTCCCCATTGAGAAAATAATCTAGCCTTTAATCCTACTACCAAAATGCATGACTCCACACTTTGCTACACTATGTTCCATCTGCCACTTCTCTGCCCACTCTCCCAACCTGTCCAAGTCCTTCTGCAGGGTCCCTGCTTTCTCTTCACTACTTGCACCTCCACCTATTTTCATACCATCCTCAAACTTAGCCACAAAGCCTTCAATCCCCTCCTCCAAATCATTAATATACAACGTGAAGAGTAGCAGCCCCACCACCGAGCCCTGAGGAACTCCGCTAGTCACTGGCAGCCAACCAGAAAAAGCCCCCTTTATTGCTGCTCTTTCCATTCTGCCATCCAGCCAACCTGCTATCCATGCTAGTATTTGCCCTTTGATACAATGGGCTCTCTTCTTCCTTAGCAGCCTCCTGTGTAGCAACTTATCAAATGCTTTCTGAAAATCTAGGTATACAACATCTACTTGCCCTCCTTTGTCTGTCCTGCTATTTACTTCTTCAAAGAATTCTAGCAAATTTTCTTTACAAAATTAATCTGCATCATCTACCCTTTAACGCAACACATTCAAAACATTACAACTGACTGCATAAATAAAGATTACTTTCTAGAGAGGCAGCTCAGTGGCACAGCGGCAGAGACCCAGGTTCGATCCTGACTACGGGTGCGGTCCGTACGGGGTTTGAACTTTCTCCCTGTGACCAATCTGAAGAAGGGTTCCGACCCGAAACGTCACCTATTCCTTCTCTCCAGAGATGCTGCCTGACCCGCTGAGTTACTCCATCATTTTGTGTCCATCTCCCCATGACTCCCCCCCCCCCGATTGCTCCAGTTTCCTTATGCCCCTGTCCAACTTAGGAAACCTGAACGGAAACCTCTAGAGACTTTGCGCCCCACCCAAGGTTTCCATGCGGTTCCCGGAGGTTTTTGTCAGTCTCCCTACCTGCTTCCACCACCTGCAACCCCCTGCAACCACCTGCAACCTCCGGGTAACGCACGGAAACCTTGGGTGGGGCGCAAAGTCTCCAGAGGTTTCCGTTCAGGTTTCCTAAGTGGGACAAGGGCTTTACACACTCCAAAGATGTGCAGGTTTGTAGGTTAATTGGCTTCTGCAAATTGTAAATTGTCCCTAGTATGTAGGATAGTGCTAGTGGACAGGGTGATCGCTGGTCAGCATGGGCTCGGTGGGCTGAAGGGCCTGTTTCCATGCTGTGTCTATACCCTAAACTAAATTAAAATAAGTATCTCTGTTACTGGTGCTCCGGTTTCCACCCACACTCCAAAGGCATACAGGTTTGTAGGCTAAATGGCCTGGTAAAATTGTAAAAAGTCCCTAGTGTGTGTAGGATAGTGTCAGCATCGATCGCTGGTCAGTGCAGACTCGGTGGGCCCAAGGACTTATTTCCACACCGTATCTGTAAACTAAACTAGTCCTCCTGACAATTCTTTCCCAGCTTTCTTTAATGAAACACCGATGGAAATTTGGAATAATTTT
>NC_073410.1:15479540-15499540 GCF_028641065.1 Leucoraja erinaceus | reverse complement strand
AGCCATGATTGAATGGTGGAGTAGACTTGATGGGCCGAATGGGCTAATTCTACTCCTAAAATTTATGACGTCATGGTCTCGGAGAAAACCCACGCAGGTCACAGGGAGAACGTACAAACTCCGTACAGACAAGCACCTGTAGTCAGGATCGAACCTGCGTCTCAGGCACAGTGAGGCAGTAGCTCTACCGCTGCACCACCGAGCTGCCTCCCCCCCCCACCTCCAAATCCTGGAAATCCCGCATCCTGTACTTGCTGCTGTGGCAGTACCCAGGAGAATGGCAACATTCTCCCGGCAAATGAACACTCATCTCACTGGCATTCATGGGCAGTTCTGTGTGCAACGTTTTTAGTGTATTCACCTATTGTGTAACAGCTGCCCCACTTCGTAGCAATTTATTAATTGTAAAACAACATGGAAACAACAATACATAGTATCTGAGTGACCACAGTTTGACTTCAAATGTCAAACATAATGACCAACATGCCATGTCCAGGAAGGCTGGTTTAATCCGAAGATGGACACAAAACAAGCCATTTAGAACGGAGACGAGGAAACACTTTTTCTCACAGAGAGTGGTGAGTCTGTGGAATTCTCTGCCTCAGAGGGTGGTGGAGGCAGGTTCTCTGGATGCTTTCAAGAGAGAGCTAGATAGGGATCTTAAAAATAGCAGAGTCAGGGGATATGGGGAGAAGGCAGGAACGGGGTACCGATTGTGGATGATCGGCCATGATCACATTTAATGGCGGTGCTGGCTCGAAGGGCCAAATGGCCTACTCCTGCACCTATTGTCTATTGCCTATTATCTAAAATGCTGGAGTAACTCAGCGGGACAGGCGGCATCCATGGAGAGTAGGAATAGGTGGCGTTTCGGGTCGAGATCCTTCTTCAGACTGGGAACCAACATCTGCAGCTCCTTCTTAAACAAGGGCTGGTTTCATTTAAGGTAGACAAAAGTGCAGGAGAAACTCAGCGGGTGAGGCAGCATCTATTGAGCGAAGGAAATAGGTGACGTTTCGGGTCGAGACCCTTTTTCTCCTTCTGCCTCACCCGCTGAGATTCTCCAGCATTTTTGTCTACCTTCGATTTTTCCAGCATCTGCAGTTCCTTCTTAATTGCTGGTTTAATTTAGTTTAGTTTAGAGATACAGCAGGCCCTTCGGCCCACCGAATGCATGCTGACCATCGATCACCCCGTACACTAACACCATCCATATGCTGGGGACAAGTTACAATTTTTTACTGAAACTAATTAATCTACAAACCTACACGTCTTTGGAGTTTGAGAGGAGAAAAACCACCATGAAGAACGTGCAAACTCCGTACAGACAGCACTCGTGGCCAGGGTGGAACCCGGGTGTCAGGCGCAGTAAGGCAGCAACTCTACCGCTGCACCACCCCGCCATCTGGAGAGGCTGGTAATACAATCAAGTTAGGGCCTGTTTTTTCTGATAAAATAGATTTCACAAATAGGAATATGTGTTTGCAGAATATATAAATTAGCAAATTTATGACTCAATGTATCCCTCTCTCTCCTCACCCTACTCATCCTGCTAGTTCCACTGTTCATATCCTTGTATCTCTCTTGCTATCACCTCTTCCCCAGCCAACAATGGGCCATTGTGGACTCCACCCATGTTTGGTCATCTGTTGCCTAGTCTGCTTGCTTCTGGCCTTTTCTTACCACCTTGTTCCCTCTATTTTCGGTCTGAAGAAAGGTCCCGACCTGAAACGTCACCTATCCTTTTTCTCTGGAGATGCTGCCTGACCTGTTGAGTTACTCCAGCACTTTATATCTATCTTCGGTATAAACCAGCCTCTGCAGTTCCTTTCTACACACGCATTAATAACTCTTTCTCTATATAATGTTAACTTTGAAAAAGTCAGGTATAATGTGGTAGTGGGGATTTGATAAAGACTCCCGAAGATGTTACGGAAAACTCAATGTTCCGTATAGCTGTGAAGGACTTCATAGGTTAGGTTCATAGTTCTAGGAGTAGAATTAGGCCATTCGGCCCATCATGTCTACTCCGCCATTCAATCTTGGCTGACCTATCTTTCCCTCTCAACCCCATTCTCCTGCCCTCTCCCCATAACCCCTGACACCCGCACTAATCAAGAATTTGTCAACCTCCGCCTTAAAATAGGCCATCTGTGGCAATGAATTCCACAGATTCACCACTCTCTGACTAAAGAAAATCCTGAGGCTGTGTGCCATTGTCCAGGACTCTCCACTGGACTCTCCCACTAGTGGAAACATCCTAGTCACATCCACGCTACTCAGATCTTTCATCCAAGCATTACACCTACAGTTTATAATCAGCTTATCCCACCCCACCACTTTCCCCATTACCCTGACGATGTGTACCTGATATGTACCTAATTCCCTCCCTTCTGCAATGATTAGACTAGTTTTGTCACCTTTGGTTATTGACACTGTTATTCTAGATCTGAATTCCCTGGGCACCAAGCCCTTCTCCTGTTGAAAATACGACTTTCCCATTCAGTGTGTTAAAGCCCTTCACCATTTTGAACACACTTTTAAATATAGGGACATCTTTCTCTGTCCCGTGGTGAACAAAGGTGTCTCCTCCTCATATCTCAGTCCAACAGCAAGCGTAAATACTGGTAGCACTACAGTAAATCTCTTCTCGACCTTCTCTGCTTCCACCTCCCCGCTAGAGAGTAGTGCCAAATGAAGACATTGAGAGACGGTGTGCGGGCATCCCACATCTCACTTTGGGTAAACATGCACAAGTGTGCATCTACCTTCCTGAAAGGGTTAAATCTGGCCAGGGGTGTAATAGTCAAGAGTCAAGAGTGTTTTATTGTCATATGTCCCAGATAGAACAATGAAATTCTTACATGCTGCAGCACAACGGAATATGTTCTCTGTGAACTGGGGATGAGGAAACACTTTTTTCTCACAGAGAGTTGTGCGTCTGTGGAATTCTCTGCCTCAGAGGGTGGTGGAGGCTGGTTCTCTGGATGCTTTCAAGAGAGAGCTAGATAGGGCTCTTAAAGATAGCGGAGTCAGGGGATATGGGGAGAAGGCAGGAATGGGGTACTGATTGGGGATGATCAGCCATGATCACATTGAATGGCGGTGCTGGCTCGAAGGGCCGAATGGCCTACTCCTGCACCCATTGTCGATTGTCTACTATCTATTGAACAATATAATAAATTGATAAAAAAAGTCCAGTGTGTATATATATGTGTGTGTGTGTGTGTGTGTGTGTGTGTGCGTGTGTGTGTGTGTGTGTGTGTGTGTGTGTGTGTGTGTGTGTATATATATAATATATATGTGTATATATTATATACATATAAATGTGTGTGTGTGTGTGTGTGTATGTATGTGTGTGTGTGGTGTGTGTGTTTTTATATATATGCTGATTTTTTTTCTCATTTATTATATTGCTGACAGATAAATATGTTTACACATTCTGTTCAGTGTGTGTGTGTATATATATATATATATGTGTATATATGTATGAGTATGTGTGTGTGTGTGTGTGTAGAAAGGAACTGCAGATGCTGGCTTAAACCAAATACAGACACAAATTCTGGAAAAATCACAGTAGGCCAGGCAGCATCTCTGGGAAAAAGAAATAGGTGACGTTTTGTGTCGAGATCCTTCTACAGACTCCATATATATATATATATATATATATATAGTCTGAGGATATATATCTGTATGTGTGTGTGTGTGTGTGTAGCTATATAGATATATAGATTGTGTAGGAAAAAACTGCAGATGCTGGTTTAAATCGAAGGTAGGCGCAAAATGCTGGAGTAACCCAGCGGGACAGGCAATATCTCTAGAGAGAAGGAATGGGTGACGTTTCGGGTCGAAACTCTTCTTCAGACTAATAGATATATAGATATATACATACCTATATATCCTTACACTAACACACATACACAAATAGTAATGATGAGGTGTGGAGCAAGGAGCGTTGGTGTTTTTGTCCTTACCTATAGTGTGTCCTGGCGCGGTTACTGCTGAGCCTGGACCATCCGGTGAGGGGTGGAAGGGTTGCTGCACTTTGGTCCGAATGATTCTGCAAACAAACCATGAAATCACATCAATTCACCTCAATGATCAGGGCGACTGACTACCTGGTCACGGCTAATCTAGTTGTCTGGCGTGTAAGCAAACCTAAATCCCCAGGCGGAACTCCCGCAATCAAAGCTGCGTGAGGCGCCTGTATTGGTAAAAGGATGTGATTTAATTGATCTGAGACTGGAGAAAAGTTGGAAATTAGTTGCAGGCGAAGTAATGCAAATAGAAAGCTATAAATTATATGTGACAGAAACGCAATAGCGCCGTAATGCTGCTTGCAAGTCTTCTCCCCATCGCAGAATGCCCAGTACTAATGACACTTTGAAAGGGGTTGGCTACCAATGAATATTAAACTCCTGTGTAGGAAGGAACTGCGGATGCTGGTTTAAACCGAAGATAGGCACGAAATGCTGGAGTAACTCAGCGGGCCAGGCAGCATCTCTGGAGAGAAGGAATGGGTGACGTTTCGAGTCGAGAGCCTCCTTCAGTCACCCGTTCCTTCTCTCCAGAGATGCTGCCCGACCCGCTGAGTTACTCCAGCATTTTGTGTCTACCTTCAATATTAAACTCCTAATGCGCGGTCTTGATTATTTCACCGAGTGCCTCTGACTAACCTGCTACCTGCTTCTAAATGACCAGACACCCCGCGGACGTGTACTATATATATATATATATATAATGTTTTAATATATGCTACGATTTATATCAGCAATAATTTTGACAAAACCGAATATTTTTATGGAGAATATTAAAATTAATTTGTGCTGCAAATATTTATTTGATTAGGAACCCGGTGAAAACCAAGAACGTGTAGAATCATCGATTCTTTCTCCTCGATGCCAATGGTTTGGATTTAAAGATTATTAAACAGAGGGCATATTAATATTCTGCAGAAAAAAATGTCTGACCCATTGTATTTCACGTTTTGTTTCTTTGATATTGTTCTGCCCTCGGTTTAGTTTAGTTTAGTTTAGTTTAGTTTAGTTCAGAGATAGGGGGCGGAAACAGGCCCTTCGGCCCACCGAGTCCACGCCGAGCAGCGATCCCCGCACACTAACACTACCCCACAAACACTAACGACAATTTTCATTTTACACCAAGCCAATTAACCTACAAGCCTGTAGGTATTTGTAGTGCGGGAGGAAACCGGATGACCCGGAGAAAACCCACGCGGTCACGGGGAGAAGGTACAAACTCCGTACAGACTGCAGTCAGATCCCGCAGTCAGGATCGAACCCGGGTCTCTGGTGCAGTAAGGCAGCAACTCTATCGGCGCCCAGTGTTAAATATTTTCTCCCCTCCTGAAGGCATGTATCAGCAATCTCGGCAAAGTGTTTATCCCGGTTTATTGACATTAAAGGCGGTTCCACCACAGTTAGGTGTTCACTGTAGAACGATCTAACGGAAGAACCGGGACTAGAACTCAGTCCATTGCTTCTTTTACTCCCAAACCAGATTCCTAAAGCCATTTCTGAAACATGTGCTCCACATCTCTCTCTATTTCTCTCGTTTCCCTTCCCACTGACTCTCAGTCTGAAGAAGGGTCATCTATTCAATTTCTCCTGAGATGCTGGCCGACCCGCTGAGTTATTCCAGCTTTTTGTGTCTTATCTTTGACATCACCCACATCCTGGTTTCCCTCTCTTGATATCCCATCGCTTAACTCTCTCCAAAGGATAACGAACTCTGCGCTAATGGCATACAGTGACCGGTTTAGTAACCGAATGCGGCGTCTGGTCGCTTTAAAACATATTAGACACTCCCGCCCCCAACCCCCCACCCCCCTTCCCTTCCCCCCTTTCTCGCCCCCTCTCGCCCCTCCCTCCCGCCCCCTCTCCCCGTGTTATTGTTTGACCTCTAACACACGGGATCCCCACTCTAGGAGTTCATATAAAAGCAGTCAATATACATCAAACACTCATTGATTTTAATGGCTATGCGATCGCCCACAATCTCCCCAGTAATGTCCTTGGGGCTAGACGACAAAAGCTACAGGACTTATCAAAAAAAAGTATCAATATTTTATTTGGATTTTAAAATTCCTCCATAACTATTATTTGACCTATTGACTCGCGCCAGCCACATAAATTCGCCGACTTTATTCGGAATCCATGTCCTGGATATTGAATAAGCAATTTAGAAGGGTGAATTAATGAGTTGGCCGCAACAGAAAATTCCCTGAAGAAATATTAAAATTGGTTGGAGTCGGAATCAATAGCATCGAAAAAAAAGGACTTGTTTTTTTTTTTAAATGGCCACCACTCGCTGTGTTCTTATCCCTGACCGCAGAGCGCCGGCAGAATCAAGCCTTGTCTCGTTGTAATCTTTAAAAATGCATGCCAAGAGAAAGCTTAACTACAACGTTTACTTGCCAATGTAATGATGTGAGATAATCCTTGTATATTGAATTAAAACTCAACATTGCAATGCAACGCCCATTCATTAAGACGGGGGGGGGGGGGGGGGGGAATAAATACATTTAATTGTACTGGTGCATTCTAATCTTTTTTGTATAAACCCCCACCCCCCCCCCCCCCCCCCCCCCCCCCCCCCCAACTTGATTTCTTTTCAGTCCACTCCAATTTAATTGAAGATGAAAAGTTTAACATTCGCTCTCTAATGGGATTAATCCACACTTTGAATGTATCACACACGTACGTTGCAAGGGTCCCCTTTCAGACGACCACGGTGCATTAAATATATATATTTCCCCAATCTCTTTTTCTTTTAAACAAAACACACACTAAAATACCTCGTTAATTATTGCCCCCGATCTCCGAAGATCTCATTAAAAGGTAATGCAGTGGATTTTAGTCACAGAAGTTCCCTTTTGCCAAACGGGTTGTGCGATTTCACTTTCATTCGCAGTTTTTTTTACAGCAGGGCCACCCTGTCTTTCACAACGTTTCTCCCCCCACACACACATTTTGCCCCCCCCCCCTCCAAAAAAAACCCCAAAAGATCTTTAAAAGCACCTATTGCCGTATAAATGTTCACACGCATTATGCATGTCAAAGCTCGGTGATTTTCGGCGTCAAGATATATATATATATATATATATATACATATAATATAAGGATCAATAGAATTTGTCGTCTAACTGGGTTTTTTTGGTGGGATGTTAACGGCGCTCCGTGAATCTTGGGATAGCGAAACCAACAGTAAACACGGAGGGGGCAGTAGACACAAGGAACTGCAGATGCTGATTTATTTGTAAAAAATAAAAGGCCAAAGTGTTGGAGTAACTCTGCATGCAGCACCTCTGGAGAACATGGAACGGTGACCTTTGGAAGGTGTGTGGGGGGGGGGGGGGGAGTGTTGGGGGCTCGATTGTTTCGGGAGGGGGGGGGGGAGATGAGACCACTAAACAGCAAATCCCAATCTAAAATCAAAGCAAGCCCTATCAAATATTAACGCCAAAATGTGCTTTTAAACACCTGTTAGATGCTTGGAAAAGTGGCTCAAAAACTACAAAACACACACACGCTTGATTTTTTTGTCTTTGTTTTCTTGTATAAAAATAAACGGGTCTATTGCACCTGATCACAGTCTAATCACAGGTAGATCTCTTTCGCTGCCGCGGTGTGAAGTGTGCACTTGTAGATTTTAATGTTACAGTCGCTTGATGTGCCAAAGGCACCTGGAGTCTAGGGAAAGATGAACGATTCTGTGACTTGTCTTTATCTCCTCGCATTCCCACTTTTACAAGTGAAATCGGATACAAAGCGCGATTCATTTATGCAACCTCTACTTCCGACAGTCTGGGAGAGTTGTACACACACACACACAGGGGGGGAAAAAACCTTCCAAAAAGATCAACAATCTATTGTTCCCTAATTGTGACTCGTGGCAAACGAGTTAAAACATCTGAGTGCGTTAACGGCGCTGTATTAATTCAAGTCATTGTTTTAAGAGTGTTGGCATTGCCAAGGTGGAAAATCACTATATTCTGCTTATTTAACGGCGCATCCACCCTTTAACCAGTCTTCCCACTGTAATTCCAAACAGAGCGCCAAGCAAAGCTAAGAGGCAACTATTTCAGCCGGTTCAGATGTTTGTGGATTAATTATAGGGAATAATGAACAGTGAAAAGAGTGTTCAACGCCCAAATACCATGCGCCCAAAATTCTGCTGCATTAACTTGGAAGGGTCATAAATAATCAATTAAGTATTTCTATATATTAGTCCAGCTCCTTATTTATGATTCCTTCCTTGCAGTTGGATAAATATCACTCACACATCAGCGTCCGACATTAATGAGGGGGATTTAAAAGTAACTTTTACATTTTCTGTTCCCCAAATGGGTCTTCGGGAACTGAAAAGTTGCCCATTGATTTACCCGTGGAAGCGAATAGCAAGGTGGAACACGAAGATGTACAAGGAGCGAGAAGAGGGCAAAGAGATGGGCTGGGATGGGGTCCAGAGACAGTGGGCTACGACAGGTGCACAGAGCGGAGGCGACTGCTTTGGGTAGATTACATTTTCAACTGTACATGTAAACGACTTGTTCCGATGTTACCAGGCGCGCAAGCGAAAAACTAACTGCCTCTGTAAATTCGGTTGTAGATTTTCCCTCCCCTTGCCTTCAACGCTGGCTCTTGTCAACAGTCGAGTCTTTTGCCAGCCCGTGTTTCCCCAAAATCCGTGACAACCGCCCAAACAGGAGTAACTCACCGGGACAGGCGGCATCTCTGGAGAGAAGGAATGGGTGACGTTTCGGGTCGAGACCTTTCTTCGGCCATTCCTTCTCTCCAGAGATGCTGCCTGTGCCGCTGAGTTACTCCAGCATTTCGTGTCTATCTTCGGTATAAACTGGCCTCTGCAGTTTCTTCCGACACGTTTCGACAGCTCGACAGCCCGACGTGTAGACTACCCCGCTCAGCCCGTAGGTTTGTCGAATAGCGACCAGTTATTTCCCAGCGCTTGAGCTACCAGCTCCGCCAAAGCATCGGGGAGAATTTTCTCAACCGCCGGCCAGCTTGCAATCTTTAAATCAATGTCCTGAAAGACCCGCCCTAATAGTTTACATTTGCACCAATTTGCAATTATATTAAGCGGCCAAAAGGGCATTGCGTCCGGGTCTGATTCGCTTTCCTTTCATTCATGGTCTTAGTTTATTCCCCGCGGTCCCAAGTGAAATGAGACGGGAGTCGACATTCCTGGCGTTTAGTGTGTTTTCATTAGGATTTCATGTTTAGAATTACATTTACTCCTTGGTGATCACAAAACAAAAATCGAGATTACTCTGAATACATTACATATTATGTGGCCAGGTTCTGCCTCTCACTGGTTTAGAGCCTTTGAAGAAGCCTTATGTTTAAAGCCAATATCTTCACACAGCCAGACTATCCTGTTTCATCTGCAGGCATCGGTGAAGCCCAGCGCATTGCAAACTTGGGATTTAAAAAAAAAATACATTGACAAGATATTTCCTCCCTTTTTGTCCCTACGAAAGTTCATGCCCCTCATTCCACCCAACAAAGTCGACGCCAGAGAACTCTACCCAACGCTAACCTCAACTGTGATCTGCTATGGACCCTGCATTGCTCAGACTTCGAGTTTGCACTATTGTGGCTCCAACTACCTAGTAATTCTGACTATTAATGTATTGTATTATTGATTATTATATATTTCACTGTAGGTTTCGCGTGTTATGGGCCTGTTAAGCCGCAGCAAGTACGAATTTCATGGTTCCATTGATGGCACTATAATAATTAAACCATCGTGATACTTTCTTAACTCTTGACTCGTGAATAGATTTTGGTTGGTTAAATATATTTGTGTCGTTCGAATACTTCCAATGAAGGTCCGCTGAAGGAATCTAACGCGTGCCATGTTAAAGTTATATTTAATATCTTACACAATTTTACGATTAAATCGATTTATACGTTTGACTCTCGCCTTCTTGATGAAATATGCCCAATTCTCGATTAACCGGTCTGTGCTATTGGTATGGAACTAGGTTTACATGGACCAATTGTTAAGCAGTACTAGAATTATTCCCATGTTTATGATATGTTTCCATCGTTTTATATACCTGTAATATTAGTATAAAAAATAATAAAGTTGTCGTTTAGTTTAGTTTAGTTTAGTTTAGCTTAGTTTAGTTTAGTTTAGTTTAGAGATACAGCGCAGAAACAGGCCACTCGGCCCACCGGGTCCGCGCCCACCAGCGATCCCCGCATATTAACACTATCCTACACACACTAGGGACATTTTTTTTTAATATTTACCAATCCAATTTACCTTCATACCTGTACGTCTTTGGAGTCTTAATTTTTTAATTGGAGTCTTAATACTTCTTAATTCTACTTGGACCTCTGCAGATAGCTGCCCCCCCCCCCCCCCCCCCCCTCCCCCTCCCGGGTTAGGGGTCCGTACCTGTTGATGGAGCTCACACTGGGCACACTGTCGTTGTCACAAATCCCCTCGGCCAACAGCCGGTCTCGAATCTCCCAGGCGAACATGGTAGGGTTCTGACGCTTGTACTCGGCTATTTTATCCACGACTTTTGGGGTGGCAACTTTGGGTTTAGAACCCCCGATGACTCCGGGCTTGATGCTGCCCGTCTCGTAGTATCTGATAGGGGAGACAAGCCAGAGAAACGAAAAAGATAACAAGTAAAACTTCAGCAAAATAAAAAAAAAGGCCCCGCTGCCCCACTTTAATGACCCATAAACAATAAACAAATAACCCGCGCGGGAAGGAACTGCAGAGGCTGGTTTACACCGTAGACACAAAATGCTGGAGAAACTCAGCGGGTCGGGCAGCATCTCTGGATAGAAGGAATGGGTATGAAGGAAATGAAGTTGCCGGTTTACCCCGAAGATGTACACAAAAGGCCGGAGTAACTCAGCGGGACAGGCTGATTTTCTTCAGTGTGAAGAAGGGTCTCGACCCGAAACGTCACCCATCCTTTCTCTCCAGAGATGCTGCTGCCTGTCCCGCTGAGTTACTCCAGCTTTTTGTGTTTTAAATACACTCACTGGCCCTTTATTACAACTATATGTAAGAATCGTATGTACGCCGTGTGTATATCTACATATTAAATATTTCTGATATACATACGAAGGCAGACATACATGTACAGATATATGTATAATTACAGAATTGGTGCATCTTTCGTGTAATTAAATGTAAGACAACGATAGCAAAAGTCGGCCTCACTCGTTATTTACAGCGCCATAAAATAGATAGGGAGCTGGAGAATGCAAATAAATCAGTGCATGTATGCAATGGTGTTAACTTGTGCTGGTTGCAATCCTCCCTCCACTCTGAAACAAACCATTACGTCTCTCTGGGACCGGACAGCTAAGGGCACGGATGCACGTCCCTTTTTTTGGTTTGAATGGAGAAATAATTTTAACCAGGACATAATTAATATAAAATTTGGCAAGACTTGCAGCGCTGAATGTTGGCTTTGGTGATGAAGCGTGGTTAATGAATGAGGGAGGTCGACTGCTCTTTTTGCCAATGTCTTTTATTTTTTTTTGCCCCCCCCCCCCACCAAAAAAGCGAAATCGATAGAAGAGGGGATGTGGGAAGAGGAAGAAATTAGCGGAAGAGAGATTTTAAACATTACTCGGGATTTGTGTTAAAAGTTGATTTTTTTCCAAGTGCCCTCGGCTCTGCCCCTTTAACATGTAGGAATTGAAAGGTTTTAGCTGTTAGTGGTGGCCACTTTCAGCCGAGCCGTGTTATCTGATGTCACCTCTGAAGCCAAGAGCAAATGTTACAGTGTGAACAAGAATTGTGTGTTTAGTTTCAACCGAGTCTGATCGACTCCGCTGACACATAGAATCTGCCTCCCAACCTATTTTACAATTTTATATATTTTTAAAATGGCAAAGGATAGTTGAGACTGTTAAAACTCATACGCGGGGGAAATAAATTAAATAGGATTCGACACCTTTTTTTGGCGTCGCTTGATTTCGCCTATCAACGGGAAACCGTATCTAACTTGCCCCGTTTATATCAGTGAGCGTGTCGGATTAAACCCCACGAAACGCTGCTAGTGTTCCAACACGCAACGATGATGTATGTGTTTGCCACCCAATGTACACGGAAGAGCCCGCGTTATCTGGCGGACGTTGCAATTATTTCTTCCCCACTGCACAGATGGGTAAGATGTGACTGATTCTTTCGCCTTTAACTACACACGGGGTGTTGAGGCCAGCGCGTCTCCCCCACTCCCCACCGCGAACCCGCATTCACGTTTTAACAACACGCACTGGGTTATCCGCGTTGCACACCGAACCTTCAGTAACTTTCAGTACATGGAACTGAAAATATTAAACTTTGCCCAAATGTCACCCCTTGCTAATGTTGTCTGTGTTTTCCATAGACACACGATGCTGGAGTAACTCAGCGGGTCGGGGCAGCAGCTCTGGAGTAAAGGGACAAGTTGCCCTTGTTATGCATCTATCTTCAGTTTAAGCCAACATCTGCAGTTCCTCCGTACACCTTTTGAATGCTCCACTTTGAATTATCTTCTGTTATCACCTCGATCAATGATAGTTATACTTTAAAAGCAACTCCGTGCGATTAAAGTGACAGCGAATGAAAATAAAATGATATTGCCTGCTCTGCAATCGTCAAAATCCGAATCATATTTACTCAGAAATTTGTAAATTTAATTAGTGGAATCGGCGCCGGATTTCTCCTTCAGTCAGGGGCGTGTGATTGATACTGCAGTAGTTAGTCTACAGGGCAAACCTAGGCTCACTTCAGACTGGTTAAAATAATAGTTTAAAAAAGACTGGTATAAAATAACCAGGATCTCGAACCGAAACGTCACCCATTCCCTTCCCTCCAGAGATGCTGCTGAGTTACTCCAGCATTTTGTGCCTATCTTCAAAATAATATTATGCTGGCCACGACACACGGGGAGTTTCCCCGTTGCGTCCAATACATGTTCTCTCCCCGTTCAGCTTCTTTTTTTCCCAATCGCAGAACTAGTCGAAAAGTACACGGTGTATTTTAATAAAGGGAGAAGCGCTTTAGTCGTGGTCGGGAGGGAGCTGTCGGGTCAAATCGAAAGGCTGCACTCACTCACTCACGGAGGGCTTGAGGAGGGAGGATATACAGTGGCTTTTAAGCTGCACCTGTTCCCACACGGCGGCCGCGATCTACATAAACCACGTCACCCAGCCCAGGGCAGTTCAACGTCCCCACCCACCCCCCACTCTAAACGCATTCCCCTCTTTCTGTGCCGTGTAAGTGATTCCTTCCGTTAAGTGTCGACCTGGTCTACTTCAAGCTGAAACGCGCGCACAATGAAGAATGGCAGATCATAAATGTTTGCCAAATGTTTTGGTACTAAAGAGGGATTAGGTTAGAAGTGCTTGCCCGCTTTACGCCTCCTGTGGCGTTGACTTCTCTCTCCCCCCCCCCCCCCCCCCCCCCCCTCATCCCCAACCCCCCCTCTCCTTTGGAGACTTGGGCACGTTTACTTTGCACTTTTGTGTGTGTGTGTGTGTGTGTGTGGGGGTGGGGGGGGGGGGGGGGGGGGGGGGGGGTTTACTTTGCACTTTGCCTGGGGGGGGTGGGGGGGGGGGGGGGGGAGGGGGGGGGGGGGGGGGGATATTTGGCCTCGCGTTTTATAATCTGGAAAAGCCATCTATTATTGTCAGGCTGAGATTTTATTTGTTCAGTGTGCTAACTGAAGTTTTCTTGTCAAAAACAAAACCACAACGCTGTAAGAATGATATAGAAACCACTACTAACCGGTTCATGGTTAAACGTGGTTTGGGGTTTAATCTATGCCTGGGGTTACCGCTCCTGCCTAATTCCCAAATGTTAACTCTCGGATTGGATTGAGTGAATATATATATTTATATGCACCATTGTGGGCTCCATCTCTCCCTGGTCATCGTTGCTGGCTGTGATCGGGCTTTTAAAAAAAAACACTTCATTCATTTCTTCTATGTGGCTTTTCATATCTCTCGGTTCCCTCTCCCTCGAATCTCAGTCTGAAGAAGGGTCTCGACCTGAAACATCACTTATTCCTCCACTCCAGAGTTACTTCAGCGTTCGGTGTAAACTAGCATCTGCAGTTCCTCCATACACATAAATATATAACAGATACAAAAAGGCTGGAGTAACTCGCGTATTCTTGTTTTGTGTCTATCTTCCGTGTAAACCAGCATCCGCAGTTCCTTCGTTCACAGAAAACCTTAATATCTGCTTGACATCCATATATAAGGTACACAAAAATGCTGGAGAAACTCAGTCGGTGCAGCAGCATCTATGGATTCTGATACACCCGCTGAGTTTCTCCAGCATTTCTGTCTACCTTCGATTTTCCAGCATCTGCAGTTCCTTCTTAAACACATCCATATATATATATATATATATATATATATATATATACATACATACATACACACACACACACACACACACACACACACACACACACACACACAAGGAGAGAAGGAATAGGTGACGTTTCGGGTCGAGACCCTTCTTCAGACTGAGAGTCAGGGGAGAAGGGGAATGAGAGACATGGACGGTACTTTGGATAAATGAATGGAAGATATGCAGAAAGTAGCGGTAATCAAGGAAACGTGGAGCTCACAATGGTCCATTGTTGGTTGTGGGATAGGTTCAGTTCAGCTTAGTTTTTATTGTCACGTGTACCGAGGTACAGTGAAAAACTAACCAGTCAGCGGAAAGACTGTACATGATTACAATCGAGCCATTTGCAGTGTCTGAATACCAGACGGTGGAACACAACTGGCCGACAGTAAAGCTAATAGGAAGACGATAACATATGTGTATGGGCTTATACATATCAAGTCAAGTCAAGTTTATTCGTCACATACACATACGAGATGTGCAGTGAAATGAAAAGTGGCAATGCTCACGGACTTTGTGCAAAAAGACAAACAAACAACCAACCAAACAAACTACAAACAGAATGGAACAGAATCACATATTCTTTTCCATATTAAATATTGTGGGCGGAAGGAAAAAGGGAAACAAACAGCAATTTAAAAAATAAAATAATAATAAGCAGTAGAGTGTTACAGTAAAGTTAGTCCCTGGTGAGATAGGAGTTTACAGTCCTAATGGCCTCTGGAAAGAAGCTTCTTATATGGATGTGAAGCAGATATTAAGGTTTTCTGTGTAGGACGGAACTGCAGATGCTGGTTTACACCGACGATAGACACAAAATGCTGGCGGGACTCAACGGGACAGGCAGCATCTCTGGAGAGAAGGAATGGGTGACGTTTCGGGACGAAACGTCACCTATTCCTTCTCTCCAGAGATGCTGCCTGTCGCGTTGAGTGACGCCAGCATTTTGTGCCTATGAAGGTTTTTACCGCCGCGTTTTTTTGTTTTGTTTTTGGTCGCTGGTAGTATCACCCCTCACCTGCCCAATATCTTGCTGACACATCCGTGACTGACCCGAAGTTGCCGGGATATGTCGCAGGGTCGAACTCCTTGGTGCGCCAGCTCCACTATACGCTGCCTCACCACGTCAGGAAGGGGTCTACCATTCACAAACACTCCTCCCAGCTGATTCACACCCCCATGCCCTGCAAAACACACACAACTGAACTCATCCCAGGTAGAACTGCAACCTGAAAGAGAGCAAAAAAAGGGGGGAGGGGGAGGGGAGGGGGGGTAGAGGGGAGGGGGGGTGGGGAGGGAGAAAGAAGGGAGGGAATGGCAAAATAAAGAAAAAAAACGAAACGAAACAAAACAAAAGGGGAGAGAGAGGGAGAGGGAGAGGAGAGACGGGATGGGATCGAAAAAAATAACGAGGGAAAAGAAATCGAAAGTATGGATAAAACATTACATCCATGTTGTCACGAACGCACTGATATTAATTTGACTATATATTGTAACACATTAAATATAAAAGCAAGGAAAACGCCATCTTTAACTATATTGTTATCAGTTACTGATTTATATATCCCTTTAAAAAAAATCAAAAATTCATAAAACTTCACAATTAAAATTACTGCTGGTGTCGCGTTTAACTCGATCACTGTTACAACAATACAACAATCGGCCGTGTTAATTCATGCCGTTATTCAGCATGCTGTGTAACAAGCAAAACGCGACATTTAATTGAAAGAAATAAACTCTGCTGAAAAGTTTTGATAAATTAAGGTTCCATTTTATTCTCGGGCGGCTGTGGGATGCACGGCGTGTGTGAGAGGGTGTGTATGTGTATCACAGAGGGTCACGGGCATTCGGTCCGTGGGTATCTGTGGGAAGAGGGTGGCTAAAATAAACACATTACAGCAGATTCCCTCCTCCAGGGCTGCATGGAGCCCGCGGGAAATTCCCCCCTCTCTCTCTTGCTTTTCTCTGCTTTCTCTCCCATTTTCTATGCATGTGTGTGTGTGTGTGTGCGTCTCTCTGCCCCTTTGCTTCGAGGGTCATTGTTAAACCATCCTCCATCACCCTGCTCTGGGAAACACCTAGCGATTTCACCCGACAGATTTTAAAAAAAAAAAAATTATACTGAAACCCAAACTGTCACCGTGAAATGAGGAGGCGGAAAATGCACATGTCCCTCGCCGTTCCCGAACAGAAAAACGACCATTGCTTTCTGTGTGAAGGGCGCGTTGACTCGACACCAAGTAATTAGGTGTACCAAGTGTGTACATTTAAATTTTGTAAAGAATACTTTCATCTTAGCCAGTCCGAGTTATTTCTCATCTAAGGTTATTACAAAAAGCACCAAATTGGTGGGAAGCGCCCGCTATTGATCGCCGGTGTGCTGCTGAAGAGTGATCAGGAAAAATTATATCAAAAAACGCCGGGTTTATTTACAAGAAGCGAGGGGCGATAAAGGCAGCGCACCGATTCTCCTCTCGCTGCTAATGTACTTGTTCGAGGTGATTTTGAAGTTTGTTATTTGTGTAAGTGTAGGAGTGTTGGTGGCGTTTCGGCCGATCACAATTCCTGCTCTTCAAGCAGTGACGTATTGATGCGAAACGACTTCCACCAAACTCCCAATTGCCCTGAAATCGACCCATGTCGGAAGATTATAAATATGGATTTTGAAGCTGGATTCTTGAACAGATTTTTTTTAAGTTCCCCCCCCCCCCCCCCCCCCCCCCCCCCCACCTTCTCACGCGTTTGCTTTTTAATCTGATGACATTTATTCATATCCCCCTCCATCTCAATTGCGTTTTAAAAACGAAACCAACAACGGCTGTTAATCTATCTTTACCCAATGCTCTTACAAGTGCAGGAGAAATACTTACTAACTAAACGTATTTATTCGCGGCTATCCTCGCCTCTCAGATATGTGGCTTGAAGTTACTGTCTGGCAAAACTCCTATCAGCTTCAACATCAATAATTCAAGATAGTTTGGATATCTCAGATTACGGATTATTTAAAGGATTCATCGTCGTAGATAGATTAGGATAAATAATTTAAAAACCTTTTACGCTGGAATAGCTGTTATCAAGTCCTTTCATATTTACCCAGGACCTTTTTGGCAAGGGGGAGGGGGGGGGGGATAATATTAAATATAATTTAACATGTACTTTTTCATGATTCTGTCTTGTTTGTTAATATATTTTTTCGATAGTTATTTACGTTAATCGGCTCTGGAGCAATGCATGTGGATTCTGTAATCCCTGTCCGCCCTTACATATATTAAATAAACCAGTTGTATACAGAATTCTCATCAATCCGGTAACATGGATTATGTTGGTTTAAGATATTTCTAACGTTGGAGGGCCCTACACGTGGCTAACGGTGAAATTAGACAGCGGTATAAAACGGCTAATTATATATTTGCCCCCCGGGTTAAGAGAGCAGGGTAGAATTATACCTGGTGCGATTCGAGTGGTCGGAACACGCTTGTTTTTTTTTTTAAATTCAAGGCGAATTATGTCGGATTTAACCAACGCGGTACAAATAGCGCGCAATGAGGAGACCTGCCAAACCCAGCAAAATAAAAACAACACGACAAACGGAATATTGCCGCGACAGGCAAGTGTTAATTTGTAGAGTAAAGGGGAACAGCCTTTCCCCGTTTGGTGTCAAGCCGTGTAACACGGCGGTGACCAAAGTTAACTAAACATTTTGCAATGGTCACAACTCGTGTGAGTTTTTACTCAAGCTAGCCTGGCTCCAACCCACGGCCACATCTACATCACGGCATGTGTAGCTATCTCAACTGATGCACACTCACTGGCTGTTGCAACCTAACTGAAATGTATCTAAACAATCTAGGCAGGTAGGTATGTATATTTAGAACCGTGACATTTGACAAAATAAACGTCCTCTTGCTTACATATGTATATCATCCTACTCGCAGTGTTGTGTGAACCTCGGCTGTAACAACATTCAGCGAGTAGTAATTACAAAATAGGAGCGTTTATTAAGATTTTGTTTTCGCGGATCAAATAATTACTTAAAATCGGCCGTAACGCCGGTAGGAGAGAGAAAATAAAAGATACAATCAACTGGCTACTCACTGTGCATAGCCGAGAAGGGGTCTGCCTTGCAGTGTATATCCATTAGGGCCAGCGCCACAGAAATGAAAGGCGATGATCCCGCCGTCTCGTCTCTTTAATTAAACGCTTACGCTAATGCAGATAAAACATCGACTGTAAATAAGGGGGGAAAAACAACAAAAGAAACAAGAGAGAGAGAGAGAAAACTTTCTTTTTTCCCTCCCCTTCTAGATGTGGCGACGCGCCGATAGAGAAACAAATAGATATATATGTATTATATGTTATATATATATATATATATATATATAGTATATATAAATATAAATATATATATATATATATAACTAGTCCTGAAATGAAAGTAAAGTGCTTGGCGTCTCTCTCTCTCTCTCTCAAATCCCACTGTAGGGAGAGATGGGGGAGCGGTCGGCAACTGGACAGGTGGTAGGCATGTCTTTCCACTTTTCTGTGATGTTTGTGAACCAAACAGACATCAGCCGTAAGCCAAGGTTCGCATTTATAGACTGTTTGGGGGGGGGGGGGGGGGGGGGGGGGGGGGGGGGGGGGGGGGGGGGGAGAAAAAAAACACACACACGCACTGACTGGGGAATGAACGCACAGGACGTCGTTTGTCAGTTCACTGTCCTCTGCAAATTCTTTACACCTTTTCCTTTCCTCAAATCCTTCCTTGAGACTCCCTCTCTGTCTCTCTCTCTCTCTCTCTCTCTCTCTCTCTGTCTCTCTCTGTCTCTCTCTGTCTCTGTCTGTCTCTGTCTCTCCCTCTCTCCCTCTCTCCCTCTCTCCTCAAAGGCGCCTGGGCTGCACCAGGTATCGGCCCGCTCTGTAGAGGGAGCCGGCGGAGTGCAGAGGAGCCGGGAGCGTGGCTGCTTCAATCGCTGGTGTTGGTTGCAGGTTTTGAAGTGCAGACTGAAGCCCGGGCTCTGCGTGGTTCTGTCTAAAACCCCTGCGCAGATTCCAGCCACTCCAGCCCCCTTTAGAAAGATGGATGACTTGTCAGACAAAGGCAATAGATTACAACACTTTATGATTCGCCAACGCAGATTGGACCCCAAATGAGGAGGTCCCGTGATCTGCCACTTCCAGAGGCATCATTCGCCAGGACATATATATATATTATATATATATATATACACACACGCACACACACACGCATTCACACACAGGTACACACACACACACACACACACACATGGACACACACACACACATGCACACACACACACACACACACATGGACACACACACACACACACACACACACACACACACACACACATGGACACACACACACACACACACACACACATGGACACACACACACACACACATGCACACACACACACACACACATACACACACACGGACACACACACACACATACACACACACGGACACACACACACACATACACACACACACACATGGACACACACACACACACACACACACACACACACACACACACACACACACACACACACACG